>NC_138226.1:40687501-40977501 GCF_964197995.2 Scardinius erythrophthalmus | reverse complement strand
CGCTCAATCAGTACTTCAACCGTGGAAAGACGTCAGTAAATCAGCTTGTAAACAATAGCCCTATTCGGACGGGACTAGTTTCACAGGGGGACGTTAGAGAAATATCTGTTTCACAGACGTACTTTGAGATTTTAATCCTGTCCGAATCTGCCATGTCTGTCTTTTTCTCACACGACCTCTGTAAAAATTCCAGAGCAAATTACCTACTGTTTTTCGTCAAACTCGGCGGTCCTCAGAGAAATCTAATCCCGTCCGAATGCGAATGTCTGTGATTACCGGACATTTTTTTTCCAAAACGCTTTTTCTTATGTGTTTTGGTCAACGTGAACTGCCATACAATCTCTCACTATCGCGCCGGTATTCAAGTTTCTGCTTTTTGCGCACCGATAATGGATGTAAATGTGTTTGGTAGCCTACACTGCGAAGAAAAAATTAAATAAAAAATGAAATCAACAAGAAGAGCCAAATCACGTAAACTGTTAAGACTGGCTACTGTAATATCAGTTTCAGGTAAGATTACTTTCATTTCTGCACTTAATTACATAACGTGTAAATTATATTTAACGTGTAAGTTAAAACTTTTTATTCCAGTGGGTTTATTATAAGAACCCAGTTCTATAAAATCATGATGATAAATCTATGTTTAGTTTTTTTTTTATACTACAATTTTTATAAAAGGTTTACAAAACACTAAATACGTTAGGACGTTTTACTTTATATTTCAAAGTGCTTAATTTTAAAAGTACTTAATTTCAAATGACCATACGCAATCCACGCATTCTGAACACGTGATCTTCTGCAATGCCCACATGTAAAACAGACACTCCTACCTCGGTAATAAACACGGAGATGTTAGTCCTGTCCGAATCCATACATGAAATCACAGACGTAGGTTGATAAGAATTGTAACTCAAACGTCGTTTGGAAAACTAGTCCCGTCCGAATAGGGCTAATGTCATGTAATGTCACATTTACCTCAGAAAAACCATATCCAGTGACCATAATCTCATTAGTCAGCTAGAAAAATTAACTCTAGAGAGGAGCATTTTGCTAAATATATGCACCATATTACATATTCATTATAATTTTTAATGTTCTGCAATTTTGAATGCATGTTTGAATAAATCTGGCAGGTTTTTATGACAGCCATTATTTAAATGTTTATATTTCATATAACTTTATTATTATAAAAATAAATAAAAGTTTAATTTAAGTGTTTGTAAACAAATCAGTTAATTTTTAGCTTCAATATTATAGAAGGCTAATGAAGCCTAGTAGGCTACCACTGACTCCCATAGTTTACAGCATTAGTTAAGAGATTTGTTTTCCTTGAGAAAATTTGCCATGTATTGTACCTGATATCCAAAATAATCAATATTGAATCAAATCGAATTGAAATCGAATCGAATTGCAAGCTTGTGAATCGAAATCGAATCGAATTGTGAAATTTGTGTCAATACCCAGCCCTATTAAAAAGCATTAAAAGTCATTAAATGGATTTTGCAATAATTAAGGCCTTAAATGGCATTAAAAAGCATTCAACTGTAATCCTACAGGCATTAAAATCGTTTTGAAGAAATTTTTATATTATCAATTTATTTGAATATAGCCTTCATAATTAATAATTTTTATTTGCTGTCGCAAAATATGTTCGTTAGTGTGATAAAAACACGCGGAACCAGTTTGGTGATTGCCTCCGGCCGGAGCACAATTGCTGTGATGCAAAGATGACGCGGGCATTTTGAACAGCAGGAACAACAGGAATAAAACTAGACCAGAAAAATGGGAAAGTGCCAGAAAGACAAAAAATTTAGGACATGGTTGCAGCCCGTTGGTGGTCAAAATAAAAAAGGATTTTGCAGCGTTTGTAAAAAGGTATTTAAGTTGGGTAGCTACAATGGGAATCAACGCGTAAAATCTCATATGCAGTCTGACAGCCACAAATCGACGGTAAAAGGCAGACAGCAATTAATTATGTGTAGTTGCTTTCCCTCATCAGCTTGACATCCACTGTTGAAGCTCACTTTGCGTTTTTTTGTGCAGATGATTTGTTGTCATGCAATGTTTTGTCACAGCACTGTCTCTTTTGACTGACTTGAGTGGTACTGTAGCTTATAAATGTTGATTACTGTCTGTGTAGTGGCTTAAAAAAACAATTATATATATATATAGTAGGGCATATATATATATATATATATATATATATATATATATATATATATATAGTAATGTATGCGATTAATTTTTGTCCAGTTTAACGCGTTAAAATATTTAACGCAAAACGCAGCATTCGTTAATTTTTGTCATCCTTTGGGTAGCGTTACATTATATGATCCCGCTCTTATTCATGTAAATGCTTTTAAACGCGCTGCCTGTGAATGTCCTGACACACACACAGAGAAAGATGCGCACCAGTATCCTGCGCACCAGAAAACGTTTCTCTTTCACGCTTTAACCGATTATGCCAAAATGTCTGTTTTGTCGAGAATCCTCATAACATAAGAGCATTCTTAAATTAGTACAAAAAAAATGGCCCTATTTTAACAATTTTAAACGCAAGTATCAAGCGCGAAACGCAAGTAACTTTGTGGGCGGGTCTTGGGCGCTGTTACTATTATACCGGCGGGATAAATGACTCTTGCGCCCGATGCAAATCTAAAATGGGTTGCTCTGAAGTAGCTTCATTGTGTGGTTTGGGCGCAACGTGAAATAAACCAATCAGGGGTGCGTTTCCTGAAAGCATCGTTAGCCAACTATGGTCGCAAGTTCCGTCGTAATCAGCAGTTCAACGAGTCTGTGTTTCCCGAAACCATCGTTCCAACAAACATTCGCAAACAGCATCGCTGAGTTGTGTAGTTGGAACGACAGCTCTCGACCTGTGTTTAGAAGCAGAGTTTCTAGGTTGCATGACATGTGGACTTAAAAAATCCTCATCTTGAGCAAAATAAGCAAACTGACATTCAGTACAACCTGTGTCTTTTATTTAGAATATATACAAATGTCATTTACGTCTTTGAGTTTGTCAAGAGAGTTAAAGCACCGTTTTTGAAGAGTGCGCATGTGCGAACGTGCTCTACTACGTAAGAACGAGCCTATGATTTAATCTGGAAATAAAGCAAAATAACTGAGAAAAATTAGAAATAGTCCTCAGATGTCATGTTTGTAATTTATAGCAAAACATCTAGCTTTAATTCGATCTCAAATAGATTCATTAAAAGAAGTTAATACTCCACCACATGCGTGACGTCATAAACCAACGTGGTTGAACGACCACCTTGCGACAGTACGGTTTCGGGAAACAGTCGTGACTAGCTTGTTGATTTCTTCAACGATGCATCGTACTACGAGTTACGTCGTTGTTCAGGAAACGCACCCCAGAGCGACATCCCACATTCCCTTTAAAAGCAGGCACGCTTGTTCCATGGCTGATTGCTATTATAACGGCGGATTTGCCAGGCACATGCCAGGAGCGGTTCACAGCTGAGGAGACCGATGTTCTCGTCACAGGGCCGTAAAACACAGAGAAGTGACATTGGGGATGGAGAAACCCACCCAAATTAGCTTCGGTTAAACAGGCGTATAATAATTTGGGTAAATGTGTAAGCTAGATTTATGCCTATTTTTTCATATCTTCATGGACACCACAATGATTTCCCTCGTTGGAATATATTTCCTTGTAATTATGTATGGTTAGCAAAAATGAAAACTGCTGCGTCTGTGTGAAGATGAGAGAAGCAAAGTGTATGCGCGTTGTGCACACGCTACATTATGGCCAAGTATGCGCCCTTAAAATAGCATATGAACACGGAATTGTTTTCTGAAACTGCAAAATAGCATCAGGGAACGTTTGTGCTGGAACACGCCTCCTCTTTTCGCTGCACCGCCCCCGGGAGCACAAGTTCATTCCCTAATTTACCGACCGGGAAGGGAAAAGTCTGCTCTGCGTCGGGTGCAAAATAGGAATGATACATGCGTCTGTGTACAAAGTCAATTGCGCTGGGTGCAAGATAGGGCCCTGTGACTTCCAGTGCAGGATCTTTGGAGAGGGCCGTGACAGAAGCTTTCACAGGAACTTCTGGGGCGGCTAAGAGAAGAATTCTGACATTCCTCTTCATGTCTTATTCTGTGACCTGAAACAAACAAACAATAAAGGTTACAGTCATAGATTACAATTAGAAGAAAACATTTTTTAAATCTTTAAAAACAAAAAGTGAATATAATCTTCAAAATCATTTGTAGCTGATCTTAGGCCCATTACCTTAAAGGGGAACAGAAATAAACACAATATAATTCGATAACATGTTGATTATTAAAATTGTAAACAAATGAATTCAAAAATAATATTAAAAACAAAACCTATATGAAGTTTTCCCAATACTGAAATTTACATTTGTTGTTATCAGAGCGCAGCCGTGTTCGATGACGTCACTGGCATGGTACCACTGTAGGCTACTAACGTTAGGTGTGTTGGACATCGGCTGCGGCTGGATGTAACCGATCGGCGAGAGTAGCCGCGTGCAGGCGGGGAGGAGCTGCAAACGGAGACGTGAAGTTGGACACTCTCTGGTTCCCGTAGTGACCGCTCACGTGGTGTTTGCATACTTTACCACAGCTGAAGTGAAATAAATGCAATATTTGCCAAATAATACACAGATGTTTCTGAGACATTTTCATTCAATACTTTATATACTGCTTCATACAGCGTCTGTTTGAACAAGAATAAAGTTCAACATAAGCTACTATCAATGAAGCGGAGTCTACATTTTTTATTCAGTTTTAATTTGATAAACATGACAACAAAATATCATCGCAATTACATGAAAAGAGTGTTTACTGTTATAAAAAACTGATTTGTGAGCTTTAGAGAAACTAAAGGTGTTTGATATTGTATAAAATTAAAATGTAAAATTTATTAAAAAAAATAAAAAAATTTTTTTTTTTTAGATATTAGACTATGTAGTCTAATATCATAGTAGGCTATGACAGCCCCAATCAGTGAATTAATTTGATGTGGCTACATTATCAGTAATAAAATAATAATTAAAAAAAATTCATTGTTTAAAAAAAAAGTATCAGCCATTTATGTAAATTCGATTCAGAGATGAATACTAATGTTGTCCATCAGAGGGAGCCACAGGATAGCAAATCCTTTAAAGGGGTGGTTGATTGCTATTTCACTTTTTTCATTTTAAATACTGTGTAATGTTGCTGTTGGTGCATGAACAGTATCTGCAAAGTTGCTGCGCTGAAAGTTCAACGTAAGCGGAGATATTGTCTTTTAAAAATCAGGAAGTTTAATGCCTACAAAAACGACTCGAATGGGACTACAACGAGATACTTCCCGGGTTTTATACGTAACTAACCCATACATTTACATCAACCCTCCCTCCGGAACATGTTCTGCTGTCGAAGAGGAGGAGTTATAGTGGAGAGCTGTAGCTGTCAGGTCTTCTGTGTTCAGGCTTCCTACAGACGCTGTAGTTCGTCAACAATGGTTAAAATTTAAGTTTGATAATGTTCCTGACAATTACAATCGTAGTTTAGCTCTCTGTGCTGCGCATTTTACGGAAGACAGCTTCCAGAATCTACACGAGTTCAATGCCGGATTCAACAAGAAACTATTACTCCAACATGAAGCAGTTACAGCTTTAAAACCAGAGGCAGTTGTTGGGCCACAACCTGCAAGTAAGATTTAATCATTTTAAATGTATTTGCCTGTATATTTTAAGACGTACTGTTTTAGTTTTATCAAGGATGTAAACAAATGCCAGCGCTGGCTTTGACAGATGCGTATAAACATTTTGGACCCGAATTTGTAATATGTACAAATTTTGTAAACGTATTTTCCATGTATACTTTATGACGTAATTTTTTTATTTGATCAAGAACGCAAACCAATGCCAAAGCTGTTTGCTTATAAGAGCTAGTTAGTTCGATGTTATTTTGTGTGTATAAGAAACGTGTACAAACTTCAAAAAATTATCGCAACAGCGAACTTCAGCTGCTGTTATCACATGTACACCTAAAGAAAACGACAAACTGAGTAAACTACTAAGTTTTGTGAATAGTTAAACGGTTGTTCATTCTATCAATACAACAATATCTTTAAAAAACGGTATTACTCAGTCATGTATTCAGTTATATCAAATGTTTAACCAGGGGGAAAGCACATCTCAAAAGCTAACAAACAGCAGTAGCATTTTCAAGTAACAGCGTATGGAAATTCTTTGAGAAAATAATAATAATTAAAAAAAATTACCATTCAGAAACGTTTAGTAAGAGCCGTGTTTGCGGAGGTTCTGCTTGACTCTCTTCATCACCGCTCTCTGGGTCTGATTCTGGCTCAAACTGATGAGGCAATATTGACACCATTACATTTGCAGCACATGCAACTGTCGCCCGTAAAGGTAATGGGCGTGAAGATTCCGGACGCAGTTTAGCCAATTACAACACACCGGCCGAACTAACCAATCTGAGCTCATTGCCACTTTCTGAGGGAGTGGTTTCATAGACTCAGGAAGTCAACCGGTCGTTCAAATGACAGAGGAGGAAGCGGCTTACAATAAAGGTGAAATTTTGGAAAAATAAGGCGTTTTTTAACAAACGAAACACGAAGACATGTTATATTGCAGCCCATAAACACAATCAAGCAAAGAAAAAAGGCAGTAAACCACCCCTTTAAGAACACAGTTAATGATAATTAAGTTATAACGCTAACTTTGTTTTAAATGGTTGATATAAAAACTTTTAGATTGTTTGATTTATTCAGATACACAGAAAAATAAATGTACATATAATGAATATGCAAGTTATTTTCTAGAGTTATTTTTTCAAATAAGTTTACTGAATGACTTTTATGAGGTAAATGTAACATTGCTCTCAAGCTTTCTTAGTTTGAGTGATTACATGAGACATGATTAGTTTATTCATGATAGTTTATTACTATAGTAGTTAGGGGTCGACCGATTAATCGGCCGATTTTTTGCATTTTTTAACATAATCGGCATCGGCCAATATCCAGTATATCAAGCCGATTATTAGGCGGGCGCATCTGTGGGCAGCCTAGTGTTGTTGTTGTTGTGGAACACGTGTTCGACGCACGCTGCGCCGAGTAATTCTCCAGCAGAGTGAGCAGACATCATCCAGTGCTTAAGGAAAGAGCTAAGTTCCTTGGAGAAAACTCCTTTATATTTAATTAAAACCTTTTGATATGTTACTGCCAACGTCGAGAAAAAATATGAATAGGCGACATGACGTTCGGCTACTTTGGATATTGATAGCATAGTTGAGGTTGCATTAGCACAGCAGAAGAATTGCTATCATGTCACAATAAGTAAGCAAGAATTTTGCAATTACAGACAGAGAATCTGAGACTTTTATTTGTTTTGTGTGTCTTATATTTGAGAGGGTTGTCACTAAATGCAGAGAAATAAGTAATAAAAAAGTGACCAATGCACTATAGGTTAGTGAAGGACTGGCTTTGCTTTGCTTTGGTAGCTACAGACAGCTTAAGACGAATGGATTACGACCAGAGGATGTGAAGGTTTTGGCGATACGGGAATCAAATCAGCTGGATGAATATAAATGAATCATTTCAGTCTCAAGATCTCCTGTTTCCACTGCTGCCGATGGATTGTTCGGGTTTCTCGAGTGAAAGGATTAACCCTGATGTGTTGGTGGAACGTGAGTCGTTTTGGTGTGATGACGTTCTTTCAAGGTACTATCTCATCATTTCTTTATTATGACATCAATAGACTCTAGTTTCATAACAAGTGACTGGAAACACGCAGAACCTGAAATAGATTCACGGATTCTGAACCCATTTGAGCTGAACATGGACAACAACTCTGGAATTTATGAAACCTTTTTTAATCCTGACTCCAATAACAATTATTTGAACTCTGTTAATTTGTCGTGTGAATATTATACCGAACAGAAGTTTAATTTCTTGTCTTGCTTGTCTCCTATACATTCTGATCAAACCTCGTTCTCCACGATTCATGTGAATGCACGTAGCTTCAGAGAAAACTTCGATCACTTTAAAACCTTCTTACAGTATCTACCTTGTCACACTCCTTCTCAGCTCTGGCATTTACGGAAACATGGCTCCATAATGACACATCACACCTCTGTAATCTATAACACTATAATGCTATCCACTCCTGTAGAGAAATGAAAAGAGGAGGAGGAGTTTCTCTGTACGTGTCTGATTCATTTAATTATATTCTCAGAAAGGATTTAAGTAATCACTTCAATTTAACATTAGTAGAATCTCTATTTATTGAAATTCCCTCATGTTATTTATTTAAAGGGAGAAGCATTGTGATTGGATGCATTTACAGACCACCTGCTTCAGATATAAATACTTTCATTGATGCACTTGATTCAACCTTAGATATTCATTCAAAGGAACATAAGCTCTGTTTGCTACATGGTGACTTCAATTTGAATATCTTACACGCTGATCACACTGCTACACATGATTTTCTTAACACCCTGTACTCTGTAAACTTCTACCCTTTAATTACAAAACCTACCAGAGTTACCACACACTCAGCCTCTCTTATAGATAATATTTTGTTTAATTCATGTGACTATAAAGTGTCATCAGGGCTGTTATGGTGTGACGTGTCTGACCATTTTCCAGTCTTTCAAATGATACATTCTGTTTTTGGAGCTTGTATTACGAATAATGTGCATGTAAAATATCGAAACTTCACCCTTAAAAATATTGGAATATTCAAATTAGCCATCAGCTCTATCATATGGGATGAGGTCATGTTGTTGCAGGATGCTATCAAAGCCTATGATTTATTTTTGACTCTCTTTAATTCTTCTCTGGAATCCAGTTTTCCTCTGATAGCTTTGAAATCCAAAGTAGCTAGAGACAAACCCTGGTTTACCGGTGAATTGAGGAAACGATCCAGAAAGAAAAATCGGTTGTATCGCAAGTCTGTCACCAAGCCTACTCCTCATAACCTAGAAACATACAAAAAATATAGGAACCAATTCACAAGCTTAATTAAGGCGACTAAAAAAAAGTTTTATGCCGACCAGTTTAATCGAGTCTCTAATGACATTAAATCAACCTGGAACATAATAAATCAGGTTTTGAGTCGTAATAGGAAGGCTGCATCTGCACCCACAGAGATGAGGGACCATGATAGGTGTCTATTAGACCCTATTGATATAGCTGATGGCTTCAATAATTTCTTTACCAAAATTGGTTCTGATTTAGCACATAATATCCAGAAAACTGATAATGATCCATGTAGCCAAATAAATGGGCGGTACTCTCCCCTCCCTAATCTTGATCACCCAACTACGCAGGAGGTCCGTGATATTATTTTTTCTTTAAAGAACTCAGCCCCTGGCCACGATGGCATTAAGAGTATCCTCCTTAAGGAGATCATCGATCATATTATTCAACCTCTTACTTATGTAATCTCTTTATCATTTCAATCTGGAATTATTCCCCAAGCTCTTAAAATTGCAAAAGTTATTCCCATTTTCAAATCAGGTGATACAAAGGTGTTTAGCAATTATCGTCCTATATCCATTCTGCCCTGTATCTCTAAAATATTTGAGAAACTCGTCTATGAACGATTAAATAAACATTTAATTATTAATAACATTATATACAAACATCAATATGGGTTTCGGAAAAAATATTCAACAGAACATGCATTAATACAGCTTGTAAATTATATATCAAATGCCCTTGATAATAAAAAATTTGCTCTCGGTGTTTTTCTCGATTTAAGTAAGGCTTTTGACACTGTTTCACATGATATTTTGATTTCTAAGCTTAATAGATATGGAGTGGAGGGTACTGCCTTAGTTTGGTTTCGCAATTACCTTACTAACAGAGAACAGTTTGTTTATCTCAATGGTTTCTTTTCTAAAACTTCTAAAATTTCATTTGGGGTTCCTCAGGGTTCTATTCTGGGTCCTTTATTGTTTTTAATTTATATTAATGATTTATTCCTTTGTTGTGATCATTTCCTACCCATATTATTTGCAGATGACACCAATCTCATTGCAGTACACAAGGATTTTGACACCCTGATCCAACATGTTAATGACGAGTTAAAAATATTATCAAATTGGTTTCGCACTAACAAGCTAACGCTCAATGTCAAAAAATGTAATTTTATGATATTTCACAATATTAATAAATTCTACCCCAAAGAACATGCTGGTATAGAAATTGATGGAGCTCCAGTTACTCAAGTGGCTTCAACAAAATTTCTCGGTGTTCTGATTGACGAAGGTTTAACTTGGTCCAAACATGTTGATCTAGTCTGTACAAGATCCTCTAAAATGTTAAATATTCTAAGAATTGTTTTAGCTTCAATCCACTCATCTGCTCATCTAACGCTTTACTACAGCTTTTTATTTCCCTTTATGAATTATTGTAATATTGTCTGGGGTGCTACTTTTCCCACTTATCTCGCTAAAATTTCTAAAATTCAGAAGAAGTTCTTGCGTATGATCTCCTACTCTTCTAAATATGCTCCTTCTGCACCTCTATTTCTCAGATACAAGATTTTATCAATTGAGAAAGTCAATGTTTATTTATCATGCATATTTATTAAGAAGTTTATTTATAAGAGAGAAGATTTCCCACCAACATTACAACACTTCTTTACTTTTATTTCAGATACTCATATCCATCATACAAGGCATAGTGAAATAAATATTGTCTTACCGTTCTCTAGAACCTCAGGTCATAAAACTGACCTCAGCTTTAGGGGTCCTCAACTATGGAGTGAATTAAGTTTGTCCCTAAGATCCATGTCTTCTCTGCTTGTCTTTAAAAAACAGTTGAAAGATTTTTTGATTTTACAATGACAGTTTTTTGTTATAGTTCCCTGCAGTATACTATAGTCTTACTGACTCTCATATGCTGCTCTTTACTTTTGTTCTTCTTTTACTTTTACCTTTACCCTTCAACATCTGTAACTTTAAAGGTCCCATGACATGCTATTTTTTGTAGGCTTTAATATAGGCCTTAGTGGTCCCTAGTACTGTATCTGAAATCTCTTCTCAAAAATCCAGCCTCGGTGCAGAATTATAGCCACTACAAGCCAGTCCCAGAATGAGCTTCCTTCAGACAGGCCGTTTCGGTGTCTGTAGCTTTAAATGTTAATGAGGAGGAGAAAGGCGGCGCAAGGTGGAGGGTGGGTGTGGCCTTGACCATCTTGCGCAACGGTACCGGTCCGTGCATGTTAACGTTGGATATAGCAATGGCACGAAGACACGCAGTCGTTCAAGCATTTCAGTTTGACCCAGAATCTGATCCGGATGGAGAAGCAACAACTCAGCGGTTCCAGCAGGACATTTCCGAATGGTTAGTTTAAAATATTATGTCTGGATAGGGTACTTTATTCGGATGGTTTACAGTTATTATCATGTAGCTAACGCTAACCTACTGTTGCCTTTTCATGAGAGATCTGTAACATCTGTAATTTATCTTATTACAATTACATCATCAAGCTCTGCGATCTTGAAATGCGGATATCGCGCGCGCCATATAACCAACAGGAAAACGGTTATCCAAATAACAAAGAAGTGTACAACACTCGCGTTACAGTGTGTGTACTCACACACATAAACTGCATGGCTGCATAGCTAATGTGACAGCCACATTCTACGTGTAACAGTCTAGGCAAACATAAACAGTAAAGCAACACACTTATATATCATTAGTTGACTTACTGTTCCGAGGTGTGTAGCTGAGCCAAAGAGAGTGATCCAGACTTTAGTTTCAGACGTTCAGCAAGCCCAGCTCTGTATTAACCCTTCGGTGTTCATTTGTACATCCAATTATTGAGCAATTGTTATGCTTCGCTCGCTCAAAAGCCATGATATCTCTCGTGGACAAACTAAAATCGCGCACGCGCGTTCCTACGTTAATTCCTTCCTAGCTCATTTTCTCATGGGCGGAAATATTCTCTGGGCGGGCAAAGCAGAGACAGGGGAGGTAACATTCCTCCTTATAACGTCACAAGGAGGAGATTCAAGATCAGCGCGATTGAGCTTCCATTTTCTCAAAGGCAGAGAAAGATAGCAAAAGCTCGATTTACACCGATTGAAATTTCTAGAAACTTGGGGACCATATACAGGCTAGGGGAACTCATATTAATGTTAAAAAACCTCAGAAAGTGAAAATTTCATGTCATGGGACCTTTAAGTTACTTTCATTAGGATAATTATGCTTTTGAAAATGTTTTTCCCCTCTTTTTATTTATTCAACTTATTTGTCTGCGTACCTTTTTTGTTTATTTATGCAAGTGGAGTGGAACTCTGTATAAACCCAATTGGGTTTCGTTCCCCTCCTTGTACTGTATCCATGTGATATCCGTGCAGAACAAAAAACAAAAAACAAAAAAAAAAACAGACAGACCTGGTGCTAATACAGCACTGGTGCCTTAACGACCATTATCTACCGGACCGAATATCAATGCGGATTTCTGTGCTTCATTTCAGTGCTACTGTTATGCCTGTGATTCTCTTGGATGCTCTGAAAATGGACGTTAGAAACGTGATGCTAGTCAGCAGCTAACTTTAGCATACCTTTAGCTAGTAGCTGGATTAAACACGGTTAAAATGCTGGCCAAACAGTGTAATGTGTGACTGTATTTCACTGTAGACTAGGGGTGGAACGGTACATGTATTCGTACTGAACCGAAACGGTACGGGCGTCACAGTTCGGTGTATAAATTTACACGGAGAATAGGCTTAACGTTACATGGTATAAAAATAAATAAAACACGCGTGCAAAATGCGGAACTACTGTTAGATACGCGGGTTCTTTGGGGACACCTAACCTGTAGCCCCGCCTTAGCTCTGAAGCAGGCTGCGATGTAAAGATTGCAATGCTGGAATATGGTGTGTGTGTGTGTGTGTGAGTGAGAGAGAGAGAGGGGCACGGGCGCGATCGAAAAGTCGCGTGTGTTTAAAGTCGCAAAGTGTTTACTTATATTTCTCTTTCTCTCTCTCTCTCTCTGCGTGTGTGTGTGTGTGTGAGGCGCGGATGCGATCGAACAGTGGAAACATAAAAACATACTCAGTCAAAGTGTTTAAGTTACTGTTAATTAAAATGTTAAGGAAAACAAATATATTAATCCGAAATGTAGCAAATTCATTTTAAATTCATTCAGGTACAATTACCAAACATATCTCAAGGTCTTTTTGTCTTTTGTACAAGTGCAGATTGGTCAAGTGTTCAATAAATGTTTTTGTTGAGAAATCTTGTCTATCTTAAGTAATTATTTGTGTTACATTTTATCTTTCAAATAGAGGTTAAAAACAAGCACATAATCGGCCAAACATCGGCCACAATAAATTGGCAGCATTAATCGGCCATCGGCCGACCGGGATTTCAAAAGATCGGCATCGGCCTGAAAAAAAACATATTGGTCGACCTCTAATAGTAGTATATATAGTTTATTACTATACTATAGTAGTTATATAGTATAGTATTTATATAGTAGTTTATATAGTTTATTACTATAGATAGTTTATAGTTTTACTTTAGTAAAAAGGAAGAAATGATATTCAGATAAGAACCGCTTGAACTGAGGGGCTACAATGAGGTCGAAGGAGCTACAACACGCAACATTAAAAATGTCAAAATGGTATTTATTGTTTAAATTTGATAATAATATTGACATAATTTGAAATCTTTATAACAAACAAAGCACAAAAGCAAACTGCGATTTATTGGATAGAAGGAGCACTACAATGTTCTGTTCTTTCATCAACTAAAAATGACTGACTAAAAGACTGATTCTTTGAATTTAAGAAGTGATATTCCTTCATAAAAATAAGAAGCAAATAAAAATGAGAATTAGTTATTTTTACCCAGCCCTAATTTAAATCAATATTCATAAGGATCACGCAAAACAAAAACACTGAATGGATCAATTATAGTTACTATAATCAGCAGAGATTTATTGTGATGCTTTATCTGAAGTAGAATGACTTATGTTTGGAGATCAGTGTTGCACTTTTACCAAATAATACTGTGGTGGATTTGGTTTGACACTCTCTGTGTCCGGGCAAGCACACGCATATTGACGATACACTATCCCGTGCAACTGCAAGTAGGGAGGCTGATGATGGCGAATACCTCTATGATGAGAAAGTTGTGCATGGTTTGGAGTCCACAGATGCACTGAGTCCACAGACACTCCAACAACTGAAAGAGGTGAGAAGGTAGAGACTGGCTGGCCAAAGAAAAGACGTGGTGTGAACAGTAGCCTACACAGCTTCTGATGCGGAACAAAATCAGCGTACAAAACGGCATTGTGATGGTAGGAGACAAGATAATCATACCTCAGAGCTTCAAAAAAGTCATCTTAGAAAAGCTACACTTACTGTAGCTCACCAAGGTTAGCTCACCCCCATTAGAGGAGTTCATATCATTGTTCATATCATTGCTCCCAGATAGTCGGAGAACAACCAGGGCGACCAGTAGAGGTCACTGTGCCGTACAGCACAGACGTGCTGAGTTTGGCAGATCAGCCTTCTCTATCAGAACCTCTAAGTACTGGAACTCAGTCCCAAACGAGATTAGAGACATCAGTTCATTTACTTGTTTTAAATATAAAATAAAATTATCGTTAAAATCTATACAATCATGTACCCATTAATCATAAACTCAAAAAACTCATTTTTTTGTCGTATCCTAACATTGCATTGTTGTGTCTATTAATATGGCACTTTATTTTGTTCTGTTGTTTTGTTTTATTGTGTTTTTTAAGAATGTGAAACTTTGTTGTTGTCTGAAAGGCTACTTGTGTGATGATGTTTTATGGTATATTTATATGTGTTTGTTGGATAAATTGTATGTTACCTCTTCCTGCCCAGGGACTACAGATGAAATTTAGCTTGTAGCAAATTCTGGTATGGCTGAGTGCACTGTCCCTGTTAAATAAACAAATAAAAAAAAATAAAAAAACAAGGTATCCAGAGAACAAAGGCCAAAGCAAGAAAATCCCTATACTGGCCTGGAATGGCACTAGACATAGTGATGATGGTGGAGAAATGTGCGCCTGCCAACAACTCCAGCCAATTACATCAAAAAGAGCCACTCATCACTCATGACGCTCCAGAACTACTGTGGATGAAGGTTGGCGCAGACATCTTCGAGCTGAGAGTTCAGTCTTATCTATTGCTAGTGGACTATATGACAAAAAGAGGTACTGAATTTATCAGACAAATCAGCCCACTCAGTGATACAAAAGATGAAATCAGTCTTCGCCAGAAAGAATTAGTGAGTGAGAACGTATAATTTGCCATCTATGAGATGAAGTCCTTTGCGGCATCATGGGACTTTAAGCTCACATTCTCCAGTCCAGGATATCCTCAGTCCAAAGGACTTTCTGAAAGAGCAATAAAGACTGTTAAACATGCACTGTCACTAAGAAATACACCAGTGACAGGCCTGAATGAATCTCCTGCACAAATGCTGATGGGCAGAGTCCTGCGGAGCACACTCCCATGCTCTAGTGCTGTTCTTCAACAGTCAACCCCACAACATATACACAAAAGACTGGAGGATTTGCAATCTCGAATGCGCCATCAGCACAACCGTAATGCCAAGACAGTATCTGAGCTGGTTCCAGGACCCACAGTACATGTGCAGACGAGATGTGGATGGGAGCCTGCAGTGGTGGTTCACAAGAGAGATGAACCTCGGTCTTATACAGTGCAAACACCAGCAGGAAAGACATTCAGGAGAAATAGACGCCACTTGAGAAAGATACATCAGAGTCTGTGCAAAGATGTTGATCCTGATGAGCATTTGGAGGAGACTTCCACTCAGGCACCCGACCAGCAGAACAATCACCTGTGAATTCTCCGGTGAGAGTGGAAGAGCAGCCGGCATGCCATACTAGATGTGGAGGAGAAGTAAAACGGCCAACTAGATATAATGATTATGTTGTGGACATGTGAAAAAAGAAAAGAAAAGAAAAAAACAGAAAAGGGAAACAGTATTTGGTAACCGAAGACACAAAGTATTCTCAAAGTAATTTTATTGGACTATTGTTGTTTACTGTGAACGCTTAGAAGTAAATATGAAGTTTGATTATTTAAATTAGTCAAATATTTAATTAAAGTTACTGTTTGATAGATTTGAATATTTACATGGGGAGATTTGAGTGAACCAGTCTGAATGTAAATATTAAATCATAGCTTTGTTAAAAAGGGGGGATGTGGTGGATTTGGTTTGACACTCTCTGTGTCTGATTAAGTTGACTTATGTGTTAGACTGATCATCTGTTGATTGCTCATGTCTGTGTCTTGAATGAGATTTCAGTGAAGAAGGATGCACAGCACTCAGAGTTTTGGTCTCATGGTGTGTTATTAAATATAGTGATAAGACACAATTAAACATAATAGGACACTAGAACACAACAAATACTGTGCAGGGAGGAAAGTTTAACAAATATGATTGAGTCAGAAGTCGTAATTTCATATCTTCCCCATAAAATTATTCTAAAATGTAATTAACAACATATTTCTGCCTCATCATTTGACAAAAATACACATTGGATCACAGTCAGAAGTTATTAAAAACTCTCAATGGTGATAAAAGTGTTGTATTAATCTCATTAATTGTCATGTGTAGCTTGAAGCTAATTGTAGCTTTAATTTCTCTGTTATCCATATGTTTCATTAAATATTTTATCAAAAGAAATCACATAAGTTTGTATGTGATATATTTGTATTTATGTCAGGATCAGAATGATGTGGGCGGCCAAGCCATGTAATGCCAGAATGCCACAACTTACACAACGGTGTTCAGGTCATCTTCCACAGGCAATAACTCCATCCGCTGAATCTAAGCTTTTCCTTATTCCAAGCTTGCCCGCTGCATTGGTGACTTCATGTGTCTTTTGTTGTAGTCCTTAAAAAACTATTTCTTTAAAAGCAAATTTATCTCCATTTGCTTTGAACTCTAAGCGTTGTAACTTTGCAGATGTTGTTTATGCTCAAACAGCAACATTACACACTAACTAAAGTTAGAAAAGTGAAATCATAATCAACCACCCCTTTAAAGCTATTTGAAGTGTCTAGAAGTTAAAATTATTTGACCTGAAATGATTTAGGCCTACTCTATTTTGACCGCAACCATAGACATCTGTGTTTATTTGAAGTATAAACTTTTGTCCAAGTATTATTCTATAGGCTATCCAATAATTTGAATGTTTGTTAAATAGAAATAATGTTGAAATTGTTGAAAATACTTTTGTTTAATATAATTAATAATAATAGCTTATAAAAAACTAGAATAGGCTACTGGTAGAATATTTAACTGCAATATTTAATTAGACATGATTAACTAAATAGTCCGCAACAAAAATAAAAAAAATAACCTGAAATGCTGTATTGGACTCGAATCGTTGAATCTCTAAATTAAGAACGATTCTCTAGAATGAATCAGACTTTCCAAAGCTACAAATGAGAGAGAGGACCGTTAGATGAACCGATTCCATAGAACAAATCGGACGACTAGGAAGTATTAGGTCATCACTTTCTGTGCTGATTCTGAATTGGTGAGCACTGTGTGTGATCGTGGTTGATTCGGCGGTGCAGTTTGTAATTTATTTCAGGATGAGATCGCATTTGCAAAAGTGCTGCAAGACGATGCCTGTCTGATAGTTTAGGAATGAAGAGCGCGGCAACAAACCGTACTTTCTCGACGGTCTCTTACTTGACTTTTCGACGAGAGGAGCCCCATATTATCTGGAGCACGTCTTTTAACTCACATTGCGACGGCTTTTGCACATTGTAGGCCTATGCTATAGGCTATAGCCTAACGTTAAATGCAGGGAAAAAAGCTTGTGAAATATTATCAGCCTTCCACGTTTTACACCAGTAGCCTACTATTTTGGAGAGATGATCTTTTGCCGTCTGTCTTTGAGGAGGAATATCTAAAACAAAAAAGGAAGTTCAGAAGAGGCGTGTCCACAAACTACTTTCGATCTATAGTGTAGAAATGAATATTACACATTAATATTCGTGACCTTGATATCTTCATCGTGAATATAGACTTCACTGAAGGTAAGAACAAGACTGGATCGTAACTTATTGATCACTTTTCTGCCATGAAGCCTCGCAGTCACGAGATGAGTTTTGCTCACTTACACGATCGATATTATTATTGTTTTTCTAAACCGCGACTAGACGCGCAGCATAATGTGTTTTATTATTGTTACTATTTTTTTTAGACTGAGTAGAGGAGAGCCGGGACGATTGAAACGCGGGACGGATGAGTGCAGGACAGTTGAGTGCGGTAAGTGAATTCTTTCGTGCGGTACTCGTTTTTTTTTTGATTAACAAGTTGTATTGTTTCATGTGGCATTTTAATGATAATACGGCAGGTGTATTAGCACTGCAACACATCCTTAAGTGTGCAATATCAGAGTTTTTCTACATGGGGAGGCTGCAGACCAGGGGTCTCATTTATAAACGTTGCGTACGCACAAAACATCCCCTGGCGTACGGCACTTTCGACGCAAGTTGTGATTTATAAAAACAAACGTGCAGTAGGGGTAAAATCTTCGCACCTGCACGCAAACTCTGACCCATGCGTACGAACGTTTTGGAGATGGAGCAGTTTGGCGACATCGATGGTGAGTTGGAGTATGTATTTTTGGTCCCTTTTAGACAGATAATCTAAAGAAAATTATACATTATACGCATATATCTTATCTAACGGCAGATTAAGTAAAACCGTAAAACTTCATTATGAGTCCTAATCATAAAGACATGTTCACAATAACAGTTTAAAAAGTAAATAATGATTTAAACTACGTTTTACTTCTGATTTCTGATTTTTTTTTATTAAATATGCCATTCTCATTAATGGTATTAAACATTTAAACTACATGAAATCATTACTGAGAAGTTACAACATTTTTATATTCAATAAATAGAAATATTTGTTGAGGATGCAATGCTTTTGGACACTTTTGCTGTGGCATGCTGTGTTTTAATGTTTTAACTACAGAGATAATTGCAACTACAGAGATAATTGCTTAGCGCATGATAATAGCAGATTGTCTGAGAAAATAGTTTAGTGGAAATAATGCACAACAAGGTCTATCTGTTTCCATTAAAAATACAGATCAATTAAAAATACTATTTGGCCAGTGGAAAATATTGAGAAAAACTTTCTCTGAAATGTATTTTACACTATTTGATTTATTTATTCAAAAACAAGGCAAGGATAGGCTACTAAATGATTTTTATTAATAAAATGTGACATCCGTATATCATACTTTCCTAATGTCTGGTACCGTTAAACACAGTATCATGTGGATGAATAATCATATGCAAATGATATGCAGATGAGGATATGCATAGTAAAACTAGGCATTGTATGCTCCATATATGGTTATTTCGGGGTGTACTTTAAGATATACTTTCATTATTAATTTTTCTACATGCCACTTAATTTACTGCATACCAATAGTGTAATCTTTAACCATGGGTCACAAAAGCTCTCTTCAACCATCTCACACTATGTGCATTATGTTTCATTTCCTAGAGGACAACTTAAGACAGCTCTCTACAACACGTCATAGACACTTATGAGACACCATGGACCAAGACTCAGAGCGTAAGTAGTTACCACAGTAAAAGCAGAGATAGTCATATGAAAAAAAAGTCTGCATTACACGGATTAAAAGTGAAGTTGCCCAAATAAGTACTTGCTACACTATAGAATATGCCGTTCTTGAATCTTATGAAATCACGTTCTTGCTTGTGAGCAGTTATCATGTTATAATCTCTCTACCAGGTGCTCGGTTTGTAGATGCCCACTGGGCGAAACTTGTCCAGAGAGTAAAGTGTGTTAAGGCGATAGCGGATGAGCTGCTGTCCGGTGGCATGCTGGAATGGGAGCCGTACTGTGAGATCAAAGCAGCAGATACTAACCAGGAGAAAATGAGAGAGTTTTATAAAGTGTTGCACTCTGGAGGAGACAAGGTTAAATCTGCCTTTTATTCTAGACTGGAAAAGCATGAGCCATATCTGTTGAGAGACTTAGGTAAGAGCACACTAATTTTGGCTATTATACCACATGTGTCTAGACCTACAGTATGTACTGTTAAAATATGTACTTTTACAGGCATTGCACAAATTGCAGAAGCTCTTCTAGGAAGTAGGAACCTTAAATATTTTGTCTTAATTTTCCATCTTGGTCACTTATTTCTGTCAGGACCACTATCATCAAATACGATTGACAGTTAGCATTTTTTTTGGATTAGCGGTATAGTTATGTTCTGGGCAGCCTAGCATGGATAAGAGCAGGGAGAGCAGCAATAACCCCCTTTAGGGTAAACAGAACAGAACCAACATGAATGTATTGCAGATGTCATTAATGTCAATATTCTAATGTACAACATAATTCGAGAATTTAGTCTGATTCAAAGGGGAATCAGAAGGCCAAATCCTGACTGACGAGAGGTGGAGCTGGGGATGGAGGATAATACTGTTGATAATACTGGAGGAGCTTATATATGAATACAGTGATAGACGTCGTATTCCTATATGTAGACATGGATCAGCTGAGAGTCTTTGCTTTTTAAACCGGAAGTAGAAAATTGCTCTAAAAAATGCAAAAATAACTAATTTCCACTTATGGATAGACTTCATGAGTACTTTTAATGATGTGCAGTCTGTACTTATTTTTTCCCTTCTCAAAAAATGTGTATCACCAATACTGTTAGCTTAGGGCAGTTGTGGCACAAACCTTACATTGGGTGATGGTCTAATAAATGTGTTCAGCAATAGATAGATAGATGACAGACAGACAGACAGCAAGATAGATAGATTGATGTAAAATATATGTGAAATGCCTTAATCAATATATCAATGTATCAAGTGTGTCTAATGTTCTACAGGCTCCACAGGACATCACACACACTCTGAAAAAACACATTCCTCAGGTGACTGATGAATTTTATAATATTGAATTTTACAATATTTTAAATATTGCACTCCATCGACCTCGTGATTTAGTTGGTATTTGTCTGCTCTGGAATTTCTTACTGTATTAGAATCAGGAAAAAAAACTAACTCTTTGAACATTGACCTCTTCTACAGAAATCAGCCCAGTGATTCACAAATATATGAAGCGGATCTGCAGCGAGAATCAGTATGTGACTGAGTATAACTCACTGCCTGGTGAACATGTGCTGCTGTCTGAGCGCTTCACACAACCTCTGATCCTTCGGAAACATAGAGATCGAAAAGAGCGAGAAGAAGAGATCCGCTCCAGTGGAGAGAGCTTCCAGCAGGTCCTCAGCTCCAGGAGCAGTGGAGACTCTGTCCATCTCAACTCTCTGTTCGACCCAGATGACCACGGGATCAGTCCTAGATCTGTGATACTGCAGGGAAATTCTGGAAACGGGAAATCTTTCACTGTGCAGAAGATCATGATGGACTGGGCATCTGGTGACCTCTACAAAGGGCGGTTTGATATTGTGTTCCACTTAAAGTGTAAAGAAATAAATCGCATTCCTGGCGAGAAGAGTTTGGTGGAGATCTTGAGCTGCAGTTGTAGTTTATCATCACATGAGATCTCACAGATTTTACAGCAGTCGCCAGAGAAGGTGCTTGTGGTCATTGATGGATTTGATGAGCTGAAACTCACACAGGACATTAATGACATGTCAGCACACACTGATCTGCTTCAGAAAGCCCCACCTGTGGACTCTCTTTGTGCCTTGCTGAGGGGTCGAATCCTGCCAGAGTCTCTCCTGCTGGTCTCCTCCAGATCTACAGCTACAAACACACTCAGTAATCTGCTCAAAGGACCTCAGCGTTTCTCTGAGATTGTGGGATTTTCAGAAAAGGGGGTGGAGGAGTACTTCCAGAAGTTTTTTCAAAATGAGAAACTTTACAGGGAGGCTTATACATATGTGAAGGCAAATGAAACCCTCATCACTGCCTGCTCAATCCCTGTCGTCTGCTGGATCATCTGCACAACTATCCAGGAGAGATTCAAATATGGTGCAAATAAGACAAGCGGACTGGAAACCACCACCTCCATCTACGTGGACTTTGTGTGCACTCTTCTGAAGCATCACTGCCAGGGTTTGAGTCAGTCCGTCCCGACCATGCTGAGGAGTCTGGGTCAGCTGGCAGAGAGAGGGATGCAGGAACAGCAAGTCCTGCTGGATGAGAAAAGTGTGAATGAAACCATTTCAGACCCTGCTGAAAATCCATTCTTGTGCAAGTTCCTGTTTAAGAGAAGAATCTACCAGGAGACGATGTTCAGTTTCATGCATCTCAGCTTTCAGGAGTTCTTCACTGCTCTGTACTATGTCCTTCTGGATGAAGAAGAGTCCCAGAGGAAACTTACAAGGTCACTTTTAATGGATGGTTTCTCAAAACCACAATTTGCAGCTGTGGTGCAATTTGCATTTGGTTTGTTGAATAAGGATGTGAGACTCACACTTGAAAAACATGGTCTGTTCATTCGTCCAATAACACAGGCTCATCTGAAAGAATGGGTTTTGGAAAAGGTTAAAGGTTGTTCCTTGTATTCGGAAGCAGTATGTTTTGTTCTTCACTGTCTCTATGAACTTCATGAAGAAGTCTTTGTGAAAGAAGCAATGGAATCCTGGGGAATGATTAAACTATTAAATATTAAACAATTCCTCAGAAGAACAGATGTCTGGGCCCTGCTGTACTGCTCTCAGTTCTGTCAGAGCATTGAAGAAATCTTTTTGTGTTTAACATCGGAAGATTTTTCTATGATT
The DNA here is from genome assembly GCF_964197995.2 of Scardinius erythrophthalmus. Taxonomy (NCBI): domain Eukaryota; kingdom Metazoa; phylum Chordata; class Actinopteri; order Cypriniformes; family Leuciscidae; genus Scardinius; species Scardinius erythrophthalmus. The sequence continues at coordinate 40,954,714 of NC_138226.1, read as the reverse complement.
TTGCCTGAACTTCACAAGTTTAAAAAAGCAAGGTAAATGCGTTGGTCTAAAACAGATATTTGGTTGATGTAATTAATATCTAATCTCTAATTTGCTGTTGCAAGTTAAACTTAAATTAAATTTAATTTAATTAATCTGTACAGTGATGTTCTGTATTTGATTTTGAAGCTTGGGTATAGAAGATCCATCAGACTCTGATCTCGGTGAACTGATCTACGCTCTTGCGAGAGGACAGACCCTGAGCTCACAGAGGTAATGTTTTAAAATATATTTTATACATTTGATGTGTTTTATGCACACGTGCTATCATCCTTTAATGTGCTTTTGTTTAACTTTAAGGTTCATGTATGTTTTTTCTGTGCTTTGGTTTGCAGTGTTATTGTCGGCATCTACCAAATGAAGTATGGGGATCATCCTGGCAACTCACTTGATCTGTCAATCAACAAAGAGCTGTCCAGGTGAAGAACAAGTGATTTTTTTTTTTTTTTTTTTTTTTTTTCATCAATAGTTTTTTTTTTCTCATGATAACCAGAAATAATTCTATGATTAATATGTTTTGTATAACCAATTATATCATCATCTTGTTCTCCCGTTTATATGGAATACTTGGTCTCCGCAATCTAATAAATTATAATTCTAATTGTAATAATGCAACAAAATTGGTCACCCAAAACAGTTAAAAAATAAGGTAAACACTTTTATCTTTTTTGACTATTGCTAATGATTTTTAAATCACAAAAATATATTCTAAGCAAGAAATTATTGACTTATAGACCCAACAACAACTTGAATCTTTTTTTTATTATTTTTTTATAGTATCTGCATAAAGATTGGCCAGCTTCACCATCCGGATTTGCAATCATTCAGTCTCACCTTTCCACATTCAGAGATAATCAACATCGACTGGACCAGACTTTTTCAGATAATTCACCAAAAGGATCCAGAAGCATTACTGTCATTTCTCTGTTCCTTCTCTAAACTGAAAAAGATGGAAATGAGTGTAGAGCGTCTAACTGAGATGTTGTCTGTCTGGACCCTCCAGATGACCCAGAACTGCCCCAGTCTAACCGAACTCACGTGAGAAACATCTGGAATCACCTCTGTCCTGTTTCTATGTGAATTTGTCTGTTGATAAGAACTGAGTATCTAAAATTCAAAGGGATAGTCCATCCAAAAAGGAAAATTCTGTGAATTAATGACACTGATCACACACACCTTTGAGGAACTGAAAACCTTAGAAACACAAAATGGTTTAGTAAACATATTTTTTTATAATTATTATATTCATTATTATTATTATTATTATTATTATTATTTTATTCATTTATTTTATTATTTCTATTTATTTATTTATTTATTTATTTTGGCAGTTTAGCTCTTGCTATATAAGATAACCTTACAAAGCAAATGAAACCGCCCATCTGTAGTTCATGGCCTTCATCCATTTAAACTGTTATGGAATTGTTTAAATGAATGTGTAATAAGCAGATGTGAAGAATGGCATTCTCAATCTTAATCATTTTATCTGTATAATGTGTTTCCACATCTAGGGTAAATGCTGACTTTTTACTGGAGGATGGAATCAAGATCTTGCAGAGCTCAAACACAAGACCAAGTTGTATGATGACATTTAACGGGTTTGTATTGGTTTATCATTATATAGATTTTCTATGCAATTTCATGGAGAGTTCAGCTTACAAGCTTTAAAAAGGAGACAAAAACACCATAAAATAACGACTTTTGAGGCATATTCCATGTTTTCTGAAGTCACATAATACCTTTTTGTAAGGAACAAATCAAAAGCTTGAGAATTGTTATTCATAATTTCGTTTTCTTTACATTGTTTTCTTATATTCGTTTTCTTTACATCCACCCTAGATATCGTTGTTCATTAAAGGGTTAGTTCACCCAAAAATGAAAATTATGTCATTAATGACTCACCCTCATGTCGTTCCAAGCCCGTAAGACCTCCGTTCATCTTCGGAACACAGTTTAAGATATTTTAGATTTAGTCTGAGAGCTTTCTGTCCCTCCATTGAAAATGTATGTACGGTATACTGTCCATGTCCAGAAAGCTAATAAAGACATCATCAAAGTATTCCATGTGGCATCAGTGGGTTAGTTAGAACTTTTTGAAGCATCGAAAATACATTTTGGTCCAAAAATAACAAAAACTACGACTTTATTCAGCATTGTATTCTCTTCAGGATCTGTTATCAATCCGCGTTCACGACTCCGCAGTGACGCTGCTGACGTAAGACGCTGCTGACATTAAAAATATATAAAAAAATATAGCAATACCAAAATACAAACAATGTAGAATAGCTTGAATACAGCGTGCGTCTCCCTCAGACTGTAAACGAAGCTCGGGCGGCCAGATAACACGTCAGCAGTGTCACTGCGGAGTCGTGAACCCGGATTGATAAAAGATCCTGAAGAGAATACAATGTTGAATAAAGTCGTAGTTTTTGTTATTTTTGGACCAAAATGTATTTTCGATGCTTCAAAAAGTTCTAACTAACCCAATACGTCTTTATTAGCTTTCTGGACATGGACAGTATACCGTACATACATTTTCAATGGAGGGACAGAAAGCTCTCGGACTAAATCTAAAATATCTTAAACTGTGTTCCGAAGATGAACGAAGGTCTTACGGGGTTTTAACAACATGAGGGTGAGTAATTACTGACAGATTTTTCATTTTTGGGTGAACTAACCCTTTAACAATTCAATAACTTAAATGTTGGTCTGTTTCTCACACAAATTATTGTTATAACAATAATTAAAAGCAAATATCAGGTTTGTTAAAGACTGTACTGATGCTGTGCTTTGTGCTTTCTGATTATGAAGGTTCATTTGCAATAAACCGTCTCAAAAATGCACAGAATATTGTTTACGTCGGTCTCGCTGCAACCAGAAGGTGAAGATTCTTCTGAATGACCAGGGCTTTTCCATGGAGACTTTGAGAAAGTAAGTTAAGACTGAGATTAACACTAAGAAAGCACCAATAAAAAAATGAGAACTGTAATATGACACAAGCCAGTAACACAAATGTTTTCTTATGATTTATGCAATTTCATTTTGAGCATTGCATACTAAATGTTGATCCTATCCTACAGGTCAGCTTGTTCATATTTCTCTGTCATGGTTTATCTCTTGTCTCTCCATTTCTAAGGCCCTTATTTTCCGAACTAAAGAGGAGAAAACTTTAGGACTAATGGTACAGCTTTACTGCTACTGTAGGAGAAAACTGCAAGAAAACTTTACCTGGAGCTGTGGAAGTGAATAAAGACACTAAACTCAGACCTGCCAACCTGTACGCATTTTGCGTAGCGGATATGCATTTTGACTTCAAAGTACGCTGCTACGATTTGTCACTCTAAACTACGCAAAAACCTGGTGACGCCTCTGTGCACGTGCTGTCCTCAAATCAAGCTACAGCAAAAGAAGAAAAGTTCGACCAATCATAGCGCTGGGTTCATTCCCCAAATAGCAAGCGGGGATGATTGACAAATGCGTAAGGCCTATCATTAAAAAGAGACTGAAAATCAACACCAATAAAGATTCCCGCCCGTTCCCCCTTCCACTCCCGCGGCCGCCGTCTGACTGATTTCATAAGCGAGGACAGTACAGTACGGTACTTCTGATTCCTGATTCTGAAGGTAAACGGCCTGGGCTCGATGTGGAAAGTTGATTGTTAAGTTAACTTAATCTTACGGATTCGATGATCACACAGATCGCATGGATTATCTTAAAATACTCCGTTAAGTTATTCATGGTCACTCAGAAAAGAGGAAGACATCATTCAGTCATGCAAATAATAAAATGCTCAAGTAATGCTGAACTATAAATCTTGAAATCGCTATGGCTTAACGTTAGTGATTATGAAAGTGCTGTGATTTGTGGATTAGCCTAATAAGCACGAGTCTGGAGAAACAGGCGTTTATTTATTCATTCATTCTCAGTGTTGAGAAATGTAGCCTTCATGTGTTACGTTATTGTGTTAATTATAACTAAAGTACCTAATTATGTTACATATTTATTTTGTATGAAAACTAGCGCGTTAATTACTTATGGATAAAAAAGTGCCGTTGTATCAGTGCTGCGCGAGCTCTCTCACAAAGGCGATGCGCGTGCACAGAGAGAGAAGATCATTGTAAAATGATAATTGACGGGCTAAGTTTAAATTTTGTTCTTGCTTGTTTTTTTTTTCTGTCAAAAATCATTTTGTATTATCCATCCCTGCTTTTAAAATCCGTTAAATGGCGGACGTTTTACTGTTAACACAGCACTCATTATGACGGATTCTTTTTAGAATAAGTGATTGGTTATGCTATTATTGGACTCCTGTCTATTCTTGTCAACTGTTTTCTATAAATATGTTTGTATTGGCTAACATTTATTCAGCTAATGCGTGCATGTCCTGTTTAAAATGTGCAATGTTCAAATGCAAAGACAGCACGTCACAAATATAAGCCCTTTTCCCTGTGGTATTTAGTATCATATTAGGATATTGGAAAATAAATTAATTAGTTAATCTTAATTGTACAAAATGTTCCTATGCTGTGTTCTAGGGGTTTCTTAATTTTAGACTAGTTGACCAGCACACATTGTATGCAGTGCAATAATATAATGCATGTGTGTCATCGTCCAAACCGCCCATACAATAACACCAACATTATGTACAATTTATAACATTTTGGTGTACTAACAATACTAACAAGCCTATTTACTAATTGATGATGTTTATTACTGCTAACACACACACACACATACACTACTGGTCAAAAGTTTTAGAACGGTAAGATTTTTTAATGTTTTAAAAGAAAGCTCTTCTGCTCACCAAGGCTGCATTTATTTGATGCAATATACAGCAAAAGCAGTATTAGTGTGAAATATTTTACAATTAAAATAACTGTTTTCTATTGTGAATATATTTTAAAATGCAATTTATTTTTGTTTGGCAAAGCTGAATTGTCAAGATCATTAAGTCTTCAGTGTCACATGATCCTTTAGAAATCATTCTAATATGATAATTTGATGCTCAATAAACATTTATTATTATTATCAATGATGAAAACAGTTGTGTACAATTTTTTTTTCAGGATTGTTTGATGAATAGAAAGTTCAAAAGAACAGCTTTAATCTGCTGTGCTCTTCAAAGGATGCAGCTCCTGAATTGGGACACAGCGACTGTGTATTCACACACTGAAGACGCCTGAGAGCCAAAAAGTCTATATTATTCCTCCATGTATAAAATAAAATATGGAAATATTATAAAATAATAATTCTGAGTGGTAATGACAATTACATTTTTTAATGAATTGAAAACCCTCAATTACAGGTTTGAGTCTAGAAATGTCCCATTCAGACAACAGCCTACAGTAGCATATTGAGTATGAACTCTTAGTAGTGACCAGTGTTGGGCTCATTACTTAAAAATGTAATACTACTCGTTAATAGTTACTACTTTCAAAAGTAATATTACTTATTAGTTTCTGGCAACAGTAATTAGTTACACTACTAGTTATATAACTTTTCCTTCACTCCCCACATAAGTCGTAATTTCGTATCTTTACCATAAAATTATTCTAAAATGTAATTAACAACATATTTCTGCCTCATAATTTGATCAAATTACACATTGGATCGTAGTCATAAGTTATTACAAACACTCAATGATGATTGATAGTGACTTTTAAGTAAAAATGTTGTATTAATCTCATTAATTGTCATAGCTTGAAGCTAATTGTCTCTGTCATCCATTTATGTTTCATAATGTTTAAAAAAAAAATAGTTCATTTAGTAATGTTTCATTTTCCAAAAGGATTTTTAATTAGTAAAATCATTTATATCGGGATCAGAGGAATGTGGGCAGCCAAGCCATGTAATGCCAGAGTAAAGTAATGCCACAACTTACCCAACGGTGTTCAGGTCATCTTTTCTCCAGACAAAATCAGTGTAATGGCAATAACTCCATCCGCTGAATGAAAGCTTTAACATATTCCAAGCTTCATGTGCCTGTGCGAGTTGTGAAAATTAGGAAAATAAATGTAGGAATTATTGGATTGTTGGATATCAGATCAGTAGGGGTTGAGGCAGTGGTGAGGCCAGAAATCTGCAAGTGGGTGGACCTTGGTGAAATAGGGCGGACCTCTATTTTTTGGCTAATAATATATATATATATATAAATGATTAAATGAAAATACATTAGTCACTTGTCGCTACTCACTTAAAAATGTAGGGTTAAAAATAACCCAACGAATAACCCAACATATTGACCCAATATGTGTAACCTATAATGTAATATGTGTAGGCTATCAAGACACATTTAGGCTAGTATAAATAATTATAGCTAATAAAAAACTAGAATAGCCTACTTCTAGAATATTTAACTGTAATATTTAATTAGATATGATGAACTAAAGTCCGCTACAAAAAAAAAAAAAAAAAAAAAAAAACACAGACCTGAAATGCTATATGGGACTCGAATCGTTAAATCTGTTCATTAAGAACAATTCTCTAGAATGAATCAGACTTTCCAAAGCTGCACATGAGAGAGAGAACCGTTTAGATGAACCGATTCAATAGAACAAATCGGATGACAAAGAAGTCGTCATAGTTAGGCCATATAATCTTCTGTCCTGAATTGGTGAGCACTGTGTGTGATTGTGGTCGGTGGTGCAGTTTACTGATAGCATAGGAATGAAGAGCGCGGCATCAAACCGCACTTTCTCGACGGTTCCTTACTTGGCACTTAGGCTCAATCCCAATTCACCCCTCGCCCCTACCCCACTACCCCTTGGCCCTACCCCTCCGTTTTGCATGTTCCCATGAAGGGGTAGGGTTGTCTCGATTCTCTTTTGGTTGGAGGGGTAGGGGTAGGGGGAAGGGCCAGATAGCCCTTAAAACGAAGATTTTTCGGGACCACACTTCAAACGAAGGGGTATGAGAAATGTACCTGCATACACCGGCTACTGAGGCAACATGACAGCCAATAGCCATTTTCTTTATCTTGTGTTCATATTTACGGTCATGTTCTTCAAAGAAACGGTTGCAAAAAAATCGCTAAAGTTTGTTAACAATATGACGCGTGTAAAAAGCAAAAGTTTGAAGTGAAGTGGACGCGCAAATGAGGCGAATTCGCGTCTGCCGCGCTAAACGCCTCATTCGCGCCGCAAGACCTCCAGATGCGCGTAAATGCTTCTTAACATTGAAATCACTCGCGCCAGACGCTCTATTCGCGTTGGGTGTGAACGCAGCATTACTGTGCGTTCACACCGGATGCGAATAGCGCGTCTAGTTATATGCTTGACCACTTTGTGTCCATTCGCGCGTCAAGAGCGTCAGAGGCGAAAGTTTCAAAAGTTTCGAAAACCCGTTGGCGGCCATCTTTTTACAAGATGTCTGATGTTGATCGATCATTTATCGAGAGAGTCACCGCTCTGTATTTTCTCTGGAGAGCAGAACAGCGGCGTAGGGATCATCGTCGCCGTATTTGGGTCCACCAGACCCTTCGAAGGCGAACCCAGTTTGGCGAGTTTCACCATTTGCTCCAGGAGCTGCGCCTGGATGACGGCCGCTATCAGCGGTGCTTCCGCCTGTCTCGTGCCCAGTTTAATGACCTGTTGTCCCGCATCGGAGCGAGGATCACCCTCGCCCTCACCCACATAATCTGTAATTTATTTTTGTATTGAGCCAGCCTCCAAAAGTAATTAACCTGTCCTGTGTTTTTTTTTTTTTTTTCACACAACACTGTCCAGACACAAACTATTCTTATACACTAAAGTATATTAGTTGTCTTTACATTAGAATAATAATGTTTTATATAATCTGGATTTAGATATGGAATAAATAGCATTCAATAAAATGAATATGTCTCGTATGTTGAAATCAAGTTTTTATGAGATAAAAGTTTTACTTTGTTTTTACTTCACCACGTGACAGCAGCAAGCAGGCTCCTGATTGGTTAACGCGGCACAAATTGACGCAGAAGTTCAGATTTTTCAACCTGGGTGGCAGAACGCGTGAATGCACAAAAAGCACTACATAAAATCACTACATAAAATCATTTCACAAGCCTGTTTTATGCCTTTCCCTGTCTTCGTGCACTGGTCGTACAGACCACCTTCGCTGCTTTTTCTTCTGCGATTAAACATTTGCAATAAAATCATTTGTTGTTCAACGTCGATTAGCTCCAGCTGCAACAACACTCTCTCTCTTTCGCTCGCCATTGTCAGAAATGAAAAAGCGGAACCGGTGCACGGAACCAAAACAAACTAGCAAAGAGAGTCGCGAACCACACACCCCCCTAGCGTTCTGGCGGTGAAATGCACCGCGATGCAATGCAACCCGACGCAGAACCATAAAACGACCGCGACGCCGTAGGAGTGACGGCATAGCTACGCCGTGGAGTTGTAGCAGAAGCATAATGAGGCCTTAACGCGCCAGACGCTCAATTCGCGCAGGAATTTTTTACACGCGTAACGCGTCTTTGCATTGACTTAACATTGAAATCACTCGCGCCTGACGCGCTATTCACGTCCGGTGTGAACGCACTCGGTGCGTGTCCACTACAGCGGCAAAACTCCGCTCAGTGGCGCTGGCAACACTGTAACGGTGCGAGTCCACTGGCACGGTGCGAGCGGAGCGAGCGTTTTCAATTCATTCCTATGGAAGTCGAGCTTCACGCTTGCGCAGTGCATTTTGGGATTGACAGCGGACCGGAGAAAGCGTTGAGAGTGACCGAGAGCGTCAAAAGGTTGGGCAGTTCTCGACTTTATGCAAATATCAAGCGAAAAACGCAGTCGGCAGCCAATTGCTGTGAGGTTCGGGATGTGAAGTCTGTTTGGAGAGTTTAAAAATATGCAAATTGTGCCGGAGTTTATGCTGGATTTAGTGCGTAAATCTTTTTTTTTTTTTTACAAATTAGGCGCTTTGCAGTTGTTATATATATGTTAAAGATTTTAATTTGGATGTGTTCATTGTGATTATATTGGCTGGATTTATAAAACTGAAAGGATTACTTTTTCTTGGTGCATTTGGAAACAAAGCTTGTCTATTTCTAAATGTAATCGCGTGCATCGCTGATGATTATACTGTCCTTGTGTTGAAAAAAACTTAGATTAAACTCACTCGCAACAGACACACCCCAAAGCGGAGACGTTACAGCGTTGCCAGCGGCACTGAGCTGACTTTTGTCGTTGTAGTGGACATGCACCGTAACGTCTCCGCTTTGGGGCGTGTGAGTAAATTTACCGTGGAGCACGCCTCCAAAACGAATGTGTCCACCTTGTTTGCATTTCCTGTTCTTCTTTTTTTTAATGGTGGTTCGCAAACCAAGTACTTTATTAGCGCCATCTATCATCTAAAGTTCAAACTGATGAAACAATTAATCAGCAAATGTTCAAGATAGACCTAAATAAAACACATGAGTAACTAAATAAATAAAAAATAAAGGGTATAATTTATGAATGTTTAAATAAACATTCAACTGACACATTTTCCGGCTTATTTGATATTTGAAAATTTCGTTGATTCAAAAAAGGGCTGTTTTTAATCACCGTCATCTGTATCACTTGTGTTTAGTTAATCATCGTCATCTGTGTTTGCATTTAAGTTCCGTCTGTTCAGTCAGTCTTGATCTCAGTTGTATAGTGTGTTGCTGTCTATTCTGCTGTCCTGTAGATTACTCCCATTAAGTCAAGTCAAGTCAAGTCATCTTCATTTATATAGCGCTTTTAACAATGTAGATTGTTTCAAAGCAGCTTTACAGAGATAAGCGTATAATTTAAGGTAACAGAGATTGTTTTGGCTTTATAGCAGAGTTAAGTTATTTTCCATCTAAAGTTAGTTTTGATTGATTTGCTTCCGTCGCAACGATCATTTGTTATTAAATTAGGGGCCGCTAAGACGACACCATTCCCTCTACACAGACTTTAAACGCGAACCTGTGAGAAACGCTGATGGCGTTCACATGCGCATTTAGAATGGGTTCTATAGTTATGTCCGTTTGAAAATACGCAGGTTTGGAATTCCCTACAAGCCAAGCCTAAACAAAGTACTTGTCTTTCCTTTAAATTTTGATAAAGAATTTTATTTTATTTTGTTGCATTGGGGTAGGAACGTGAAACGAATTTTCCCGACAACGCCTTATCTGTATAGTGGTAGAGGGATCCTCCATAGGGAGAGACTAGTTGGCACTTCAGCACTGCGTTGTCATCAGTCCAGGCGAAGGTCCTTCGTCAGATGTGGATACGGCCTGGATCCGGCAGGCTGCAGGAAAACCTCGGGATAAACACAGACACTAAAATTAGCGTAGATGCCATTCTTCTCATGATGTAACGAGTACATCAGGATTTATGGGAAGTGTTCCCGGTTCCGGCTGACCTAATCTATGCAGCCTAACATTAAATTATAGAAGTTTATAATGTATTATGTGAATGCTAGGTCAAAGAGATGTGTCTTTAATCTGACTTTGAACTGACAGAGTGTGTCTGCTTCCCAGACAATGGTAGGAAGACTTTTCCAGAGTTTTGGTGCTAAATAGGAAAAGGATCTACCGCCAGCAGTCGATTTTGATATTCTAGGTATTAGTAACTGGCCGGAATTTTGAGATCGCAATAGACGTGACGGACTATAATGCGTTAAGAGCTCGCTCAAGTACTGCGGAGCTAAACCATTTAGTGCTTTGTACGTGATCAGCAATATTTTAAAATTTATGCGATGTTTAATAGGGAGCCAGTGCAGTTTTGACAGAACTGGGCTAATATGGTCATACTTCCTGGTTCTAGTAAGAACTCGAGCTGTTGCGTTTTGTACCAGCTGTAGTTTGTTTATTAAGCGTGCAGGGCAACCACCCAGTAGAGCATTACAATAATCTAGCCTTGAGGTCATGAACGCATGAACTAATTGTTCCGCATTTGTCAATGAGAGCATATGGCATAATTATTGATATATTTTTAAGATGGAAAAATGCAGTTTTACAGATACTAGACACGTGACTTTCAAATGAAAGATTGGTATCAAAGAGCACACCCAGGTTCCTAACCGACGACGAAGACTTAACAGAGCAGCCATCGAGTGTTAGACAGTATTCTAGGTTATTATGTGAGGAAGTTTTTTGTCCAATAATTAGAAACTCTGTTTTTTCAGAATTTAGAAGTAGGAAATTACGAGTCATCCAATTTTTTATATCAGCTATGCATTCCGTTAATTTTGTGAATTGGTAAGTTTTGTTAGGTTTTGAAGAAATATACAGCTGAGTATCATCGGCATAACGGTGAAAGCTAATGCCATGTTTCCTAATGATATCTCCTAATGGTAGCATGTACAGAGTGAACAGCAGCGGTCCTAGTACTGAGCCTTGTGGTACGCCATACTGAACTTGTGATCGATGAGACATCTCATCATTTACTGCTACAAACTGATAACGGTCAGATAAGTATGATTTAAACCATGCTAGTGCATTTCCCGTAATGCCAACATAATGTTCTAATCTATTTAAAAGAACGTTGTGGTCAATGGTGTCAAATGCAGCACTAAGATCGAGTAACACTAATAGAGAGATACAACCACGATCGGATGATAAGAGCAAATCATTTGTGACTCTAACGAGAGCTGTCTCGGTACTATGGTACGGTCTAATTCCGGACTGGAAATCCTCGCAGATATCATTTCTTTCAAGAAAGGAACACAGTTGTGAGGATACTGCCTTTTCTAATATCTTTGACAGAAAAGGTAGATTCGAGATCGGCCTGTAATTGACTAATTCTGTAGGATCAAGTTGCGTTTTTTTAACAAGCGGTTTAATCATAGCCAACTTAAAGTTTTTTGGTACGTATCCTAGAGACAAAGATGAATTAATGATATTAAGAAGAGGATCTAGGACCTCTGGAAGCATCTCTTTCAATAGCTTAGTCGGTATAGGGTCTAACATACATGTTGTCGATTTAGATGATTTAACGAGTTTAGTAAATTCTTCCTCTCCTATAGCAACGAATGAATCAAATTTTTCCTCAGGGAGACTACAATGCACTGCCTGATGCGATACTGTAGTAGACGGTTGCATAGTTATAATCTTCTCCCTGATATTATCAATCTTATAAGTGAAGAAGTTCATAAAATCATTACTGCTGTGTTGCTTGGAAACTTCTGGGCTTGAAGCTTTATTTTTCGTTAGTTTAGCCACCGTTTCAAATAAATACCTAGGATTATGTTTATTTTCTTCTAATAGGGTTGAAAAATAAGCAGATCTAGCAGCTTTTAAAGCCTCTCTGTAAGTAATTGAGCTCTCCTTCCATGAAATGCGAAATACCTCTAGTTTTGTTCCCTTTCAAGGGAACTCGCGTTGCGTCGAGTTTGACGCTATGGGAACGCTTTGCGTGATGACGTCTTGAAGCACATGTAAAATCAGTCCAATGGTGTGGCGGAACGTCAGAGGCGGGTGACGTCACCTACCAGGAAGCTATAAAAGCCGGCCCGAAACAGAAAACGAAAGCTTTCTGAGTCTTCAGTTGCGCTCTGTGTTGAATCTGTCCCTGTTATTTGGTGTTGTCTGTCTATATATATATATTATTCAGTATGGCGAGCAAGCAGCAGTTTAGAGTGTGTGTCCATCCCTGCCCGCGTTATTTAACGGGAGGTGATACTCACACTCTTTGTGTTGTTTGTTTGGGAGAGGAGCATGCCCGGTCAGCACTCGAGGGTGGTGACTGTGTGCATTGCTGTGCGCTTCCATTGCGTACGCTCCGATCCCGCTTGGCTCGGTTCAATCCCGACCACGTTCCCCAGGGCTCGGGTCCCGCCGCGGCTGAGGCTCGGCGGCGATCTCAGACCTGGGGTTCGCAAATGGATCTGTCAGTGGATGTTGAGACAGGCTCTGCCTTATCTCAGCCTCTTTCTGACAGATCCAGTGCCTCTCATCAGGGTGTGGAAGCACGCGCTGCGGTTTCTTCCCCCCCGATGGAGGCACCAGTACTGCAACTATCCAGCTCTGAGGAGTTGGATGTTGTGAGTATTGACGCTGAGTCTGAGGATTCGCCACCTCAGTCTCACGCATTTGAGGAACTGCTCGATGTAATCACTAGAGCAGTTGACAGACTATCTATTGGGTGGCCAGAGGATAGGCAGGACGTTCGTTCGAAAAGTAAGCTCGACGAACGCTTCCTGCCATCTCGTGCGCAGCCCCAGCGCAGGAGCCTTCCATTTTTTTTTTCCACACCGAGGTGTCGAGATCGTGGGGAAAACCAGTGTCATATAGAGTTTTTACACCACACACATCTCACTACTCTTCAATTTATAAATATAAAGAGTATGGTTATGGGGAGATGCCGAAGGTGGAGGAGACGCTTGCGAGCTATCTCTCTCCAGCAACGGCATCTTCCCTGAAGGCTCCTACACTCCCATCTAAGCCAGTTAGAATGACATCGTCCCTGGTTCATAAATCGTATGCAGCCGCTGGTCAAGCTGCAGCGTGTCTGCATACGATGTCCATTATGCAAGCCTATCAAGCTGAACTTTTGGGTGATTTAGAGGAGGGCGGGGGAATTGGTCCTGACACTGTGGCAGAACTACGCAGGGCCACAGATCTGTCTCTCAGGGCCACCAAGGAGACCGCTAAATCAATCGGGCGGTCTATGGCAGCCCTGGTGGCCACTGAGAGGCATCTGTGGCTCAATCTGAGCGATATAAAGGATAGAGAGAAGCATGTTCTCTTAGATGCTCCGGTCTCCACTGTTGGTTTGTTTGGCGATGCAGTTAACAGTGCGGTAGCAAAATCTCAAGAAGCTTCTAAGCAAGCAGCTGCTCTCCAAAAACTTCTCCTCCGCCGTTCTTTCTATGAGGCTGCTGAGCGGGAGCAGCCTCACTCCTCTAAGAAAAGCGCTGAGCACCGTGCCACTCAGAAACAGAGTGTGTCCTCCCGTGCTCCCCCACAAAAATCTCGGGGACACGGAGGGCGCTCTCAAACCCAGCAGCCCTCGAGGGGTAGAACGGATCTGCGGACCGTTATTACCGCCAAGAAGGCTGCTGGGAAAAAGTCCTGATGTCCGAGGGCTCAGGACGAATGAGGGTAGTCCCCCCCGAAGCAGAGCGGTTAACACCTCTTTTTACGGTGCCCGTCTCTCTTCGGTGCCCTCAGGGGACCGTTCTGCCAACCCTGCCGCCTCCGGTGTTACAGGGCGCAGCGGTCTCCGGCGAGCACATATCTCAAGGACCACCCGGAAACGTAGTGGCCTCGGGATGCCCGCCCCCTCCGAGGAGGATGTTAGAGCAGTCTGTTCGGTCGTTCCCTGCCGGTGCGCCGTTACAGGGCGACGAATTGACTACTCAACAACAACAAAATCCAGAAACCAGTCTCGAGAGGCTGGTACCTCTAGTAGAATCTTTGACAGCGTGGAAGCTACTGTCAAATGTTTCTCGTTGGGTCCTGCAGACCGTGGAAAAAGGGTATCAGATACAATTCAAGAAACGCCCACCTCGGTTTATGGGGGTCCTACCCACAGTGGTGGCCCCCGAGCAGGTTCTGGTTATGGAACAGGAAGTAAACACTCTGTTAGAGAAAGGGGCCATAGAATATGTACCTCCCTCCAACAGGGAAACTGGGTTTTACAGTCGGTATTTCATTGTTCCAAAAAAGGACGGAGGATTGCGTCCCATTTTAGATCTTCGAGTTCTGAACGAGTCAGTCATGCAGCTCAAGTTCAAAATGTTAACATTGAGACAAATCGTGCCACAGATCAGATCCGAGGACTGGTTTGTCACGATAGATCTCAAGGACGCATATTTCCATATTTCCATCCGTCCGTGTCACTGGAAGTTCCTGAGGTTTGCTTTCAGGGGCAAAGCATACCAATATCGAGTTCTTCCATTCGGCCTAGCTTTATCACCCCGCACTTTCACCAAATGCATGGATGCAGCTCTGGCGCCGCTGCGCCTCCAGGGTATTCGCATCATGAACTACATCGACGATTGGTTGATTTTAGCTCAGTCGCATCAGTTGGCGGTTCAACATCGAGATATTGTTCTCGCCCACATGAAAGAGTTGGGGTTACGGCTGAACGCCAAGAAGAGTGTGCTTTCTCCACTCCAGAGGACCACTTTTTTAGGCGTGGTTTGGGACTCAGTAACGATGCAGGCGCGCCTGTCACCGCCACGTATAGAGTCCATCCTTGCAGCTGTGAAAAGTGTAAAGCTAGGCCAGCTACTCACTGTCAAACAGTTCCAGAGACTGTTGGGTCTCATGGCAGCAGCTTCCAACGTGATACCTTTTGGACTGCTGCACATGAGGCCCCTGCAGTGGTGGCTCAGGACCAGGGGGTTTTCCCCGAGGGGCAACCCATTTCGCACAATCAAGGTCACGCGGCGATGCTTACGTGCCCTGGTTATGTGGAAGAAACCTTGGTTCCTGTCCCAGGGCCCAGTGTTGGGAGCTCCTTGTCGTCGCAAACTGCTAACGACGGATGCTTCCCTCACGGGTTGGGGAGCGATTCTGGAGGGTCGCTCGGCTCAAGGTCTGTGGGAAGACCATCATCGTTCCTGGCATATCAATCGCCTAGAGATGTTAGCTGTCTTCCGGGCTCTGAGGAGCTTTATCACAGATCTCAGGGGACACCATGTGTTAGTGCATACGGACAACACGTCGGTAGTCGCCTATATCAACCACCAAGGGGATTTGCGCTCGCGTCCGTTATCCAACTTGGCACGCCATATCCTCTTGTGGTCCCAGGGGAAGTTGCTGTCACTCAGGGCAGCTTACATCCCCGGGGTCCAGAATATAGGAGCAGACACTCTGTCGAGACAGGGGCCGAGGCCCGGGGAATGGAGGCTCCACCCCGAGGTGGTGGAGCTGATATGGAGGGAGTTTGGCCAGGCACAAGTGGATCTGTTTGCATCTCGAGAGACGTCTCACTGTCCACTTTGGTTCTCCCTCACGCATCCAGCTCCTCTGGGACTGGATGCTATGGTACAGGCGTGGCCGAGGCTACGTCTGTACGCCTTTCCCCCAGTTGCTCTGCTCCCGGGAGTTCTGGAGAGAGTTCGCAGGGACCGGGTTTGCCTGCTTCTTATAGCCCCGCGCTGGCCGGGCAGAGTTTGGTTTCCCGATCTTGTGTCCCTCCTCGACGGGCATCCTCTGGAGCTTCCTGTCAGGAGGGACCTTCTGTCCCAAGCAGGGGGTTCAATATTTCACCCCCGCCTAGAACTGTGGAACCTGTGGGCTTGGCCTCTGAGGGGGCCCAGCTCATAGAGTCAGGTCTCTCAACTGAGGTTGTTGAGACCATTCTACAGTCCAGAGCTCCCTCCACGAGGAAACTTTATGCCCTGAAGTGGAGAGTCTTCACTTCTTGGTGTAGTGACCGTCGGTTGGACCCAGTTAACTGCCCAGTTGGTACAGTGCTGGAGTTCCTGCAGGACCGGTTCATGGCAGGTCTGACCCCGTCCACTTTAAAGGTTTATGTGGCGGCCATAGGTGCTTACCACATTCCTTTGGGTGGAATGTCTGTGGGGAAAGACCCTTTAACCTGTTAAGCTGCAACCCCACTTTTGAAAAATCCCCAGAAATGACATACCCAAACTGAAACAGATACAGTTCATGAACCCTTTGTACTAAAAGCACAAGTATGATCTCATTTGAAAGCTGACACCTGGCAGTTTATTGTAAATGTAGAATTAATTATTGTCATAATGACAAAAATTGTTATAAATAGCTTCAAAGTTTTGTAAAGTTATTAGAAATTAATTTTAATGAAACATCCTCATGAAAATAAAATTGAAGTTGGCCCTGGAGCAATCTAGAAATGCACTACAGCTAAAGCCACATGTCTAAACATTTTATGTTTAAAATCTGAAGATAATAAGTCCAAAACTCTGTATTTAGTGAAATGTTTTTCAAGACCATGTCAGTTGACTTTATTTTGATTTGAGGCTAAAATGCTGCTGATGTTTAGTCATCTTTTAAGTCATCCATTCAGTCTTATTGTCTCTATTGTTTTGTGGTGCAAACGATCCCCATTCAGTCTCAGTCTCCCCCTGCACACATTCACACTTCTCCAGCCTGGTTATGGCTCTAAATATGCATTTCTTTTGTCTGCATTATAGTTACTAACGACTGGCTATTCACATGCTATTCATTGGGTTTCAATCCCTAAATTCTTTTCTCAAAGTTTACCTCACATTTTAAATAAAGAATAAAGAACATTCTTGAATAAAGAAACTTTCAGTAAGCATTCAAAAAAACATAAAAGTATAACTTCTAGGTTGCAGGTGCACCTAGGGAGCTAGCATGTTAGCTTAGCACACCATTAATACATGACAATTTATGAGATTAAAACCATGTTTGTGCTCCAAACTTACTTTAAAACGCAAGTGGAGTATTTTAAATAATCTTCTGTAATCTAATTTGGCTTCAGATAAAAAAATCAGACAGAAAATATACTATTGTATACTGTTCTGCACAATGATAGTCTATATAGATTAGCATTACATTATAAATATAATCTATTATTATGAAAATACCTGGCATGGCTTGGAAAACACAGGTAACTCAAATATCATTGCAATCATGTTTATTATCTTCAAAACATCTGTATCTGCATTTTACAGCGCAAACTCTGTAGCTTTGTGTGTACCAGTGACGTCCTGGAATGTCACATGATCATGGCTCTTCTTCGTGTTCTATATATGGACATTTATTGTGCATATAGCGCCCTCAGGCTATTGGTATGAATTGAAAACACAGTATCAGAGTATGCAAGCGCTCATAATGATTACATCGACGCATTTGGGTATAAATTCAATAAATATTATTCCTGTCTATAGAAATATGATGTGAATCTATGAGAATATATCAATATTTCTCCAAATCTGCACATTTTTGAGCTAAAGCCCTGAGGGAAGTTGTTTTGTGTATCGCTGTCATGACGACAGCACGGGAGTTTTTTTATGAATGAAAGCGGCTGACGCGCATAATTCATATTAAAGGTATCGACTCATTTTTTCATTTCATAACTCCTGACACAAAGTAAGAAATAACTGTCGCTAAAAGTTTCTCAGAATACAATAGTGGTCAAATACTGAAACTTGAGTCTTATATCTTTTTAATGATGTATAGTTTGTCGAAGTATAACATTAAATCTGATAGTAACTTTGAGCTATATATAAAAAAAAACGCTTCAGTGCGCCGACGCACTGGTGCAGCTTAACAGGTTAATATCTCGTTTCCTTCGTGGCACTTGGAGGCTGAGGCCTGCAGTTCGCTCTAGGGTACCACCATGGGACTTGTCCATTGCTCTACAAGGCCTGTCCCTGGCCCCCTTTAAGCCCATTGAGGAGGTTCCTGAGAAGTTTCTAACTCTGAAAGCTCTTTTCCTTCTGGCTATTTCTTCTCTTAAGAGAATAGGGGATCTGCAAGCATTGTCGGTCGCTCCGTCATGCTTAGAGTTTGCTCCGGGTATGGTTAAAGCCTTTCTTCATCCAAGACCGGGTTATATCCCCAAGGTCCCCACTAATGTGGTCAGACCTATTGTTCTGCAGGCCTTTTGTCCTTCTCCCTTTCAGAATGCGGACCAGGAGGCTAATAATTCGCTTTGCCCAGTTCGGGCGTTAGACGCCTATGTCCACAGAGCTGCCCTGTGGCGTAAAAGTGATCAGTTGTTTGTATGCTTTGGCTCCCCTAATAAGGGAGGTCCGGTGTCTAAGCAAAGAATGAGCAAGTGGGTGGTCGAGGCTATCTCACTTGCTTATGAGGCGGCTGGGCAGCCTTCTCCTTTGGCTGTCCGGTCGCATTCCACGAGGAGTATGGCGGCCTCTAAGGCCCTTATTTCAGGAGTGTCGTTACAGGACGTTTGTGATGCGGCAGGCTGGTCCTCACCGCACACTTTCGTCAGGTTCTACTCTCTGGATCTAGACTCTGCTCCAGGGTCTCATGTTTTGTCTTCCTAGTGCTGCTCACCAGATTTCACACAGGACAGACATTTGTAGCCATGGAGGCGTTGGTATAGACGTTCCCATAGCGTCAAACTCGACGCAAAGCGAGTTCCCTTGAAAGGGAACGCCTCGGTTACGACTGTAACCTCGGTTCCCTGAAGAGGGAACGAGCGTTGCGTCACCTTGCCATATCTCCTTCATGCCTGTCAGCACGACTTCAGACTTTACGAAGCTTTCGTTTTCTGTTTCGGGCCGGCTTTTATAGCTTCCTGGTAGGTGACGTCACCCGCCTCTGACGTTCCGCCACACCATTGGACTGATTTTACATGTGCTTCAAGACGTCATCACGCAAAGCGTTCCCATAGCGTCAAACTTGACGCAACGCTCGTTCCCTCTTCAGGGAACCGAGGTTACAGTCGTAACCGAGGCGTTTTCTTCCATTTGCGCTCCATTTTTCTGGCTGCTCTCTTAAGGGCCCGAGTGTGCTCGTTGTACCACGGCGTTGGACTATTTTCTTTAATCTTCTTTAAGCGCAACGGAGCAACTGTGTCTAAAGTGCTGGAAAAGAGAGAGTTAAACGTTTCTGTTGTAATATCTAGTTCTTCTAAGCTATCCGGGATGCTGAGATGATGAAACTGATCAGGAAGATTATTAATAAAGCAATCTTTAGTAGCAGAAGTGATAGGTCTCACATATTTGAAACACGGAGTCGGCTTTGCAGCCTTGGCTAAATGCAAATTACACGAGACTAGGTAATGATCTGAGATGTCATCGCTCTGCTGCAGAATTTCAACGGCATCAACATCTATTCCGTGTGATAATATTAGATCTAGAGTATAATTACGACGATGAGTAGGTCCTGACACGTGTTGTCTAACTCCAATTGAATTTACAATGTCTTTAAATGCCAATCCCAATGCATCTTTTTCATTATCGATGTGTATATTAAAATCACCAACAATTAGTACTTTATCTGCAGTCAATATTAATTCTGATAGAAAGTCCGCAAATTCTTTGATAAAGTCTGTATGGTGCCCTGGTGGCCTGTATACAGTAGCCAGCACAAATCTCAAACGTGATTTATCGTTTACACTATATATTTTTACATTAAGCACCAATGCTTCAAAAGAATTATATTTAAAACTTGATTTCTTAGTGGTTTTGAAACTATTACCATAAATTACAGCAACACCACCCCCTTTGCGTTTCAGACGAGGCTCATGTTTATAACAGTAATCCTGCGGGGTTGATTCATTTAAAGTAATGTAATCAGTTGGTTTTAGCCAGGTTTCTGTCAAACACCGCACATCTAGGTTATTACGAGTGCTTTTGAAGTAAGCGATCGAATATTCAGCAACCCAAGCTTTAGCATTTGCTCATCTGTATTATAGCTGTTTTTTATTTGTTGAACATGAATTAAATTTGTAACCTTAGATGGGTTTAAACGTTTTTTGGATTTCCAAGTTCGGGGAACAGACACAGTCTCTATATGATGATAGCTAGGTGAAAGAGGCTCTATGTGATGTGATTTATCTGACCTTGGTGACGCGAGGCCGCTAGCAGACGGTCGGTTTAGCCAGTCTGTCTGCTTCCTGACCTGAGCCCCAGATTGTCATGTTTGTCATTAAACCTTTGTGTTGGAAAAGAAGGCATCTCCGTCTGCCTTCCTGCAACCTCACGTGACATAACCAGTGTTGGGCTCATGAATCAAAAAATGTAATACTACTCCTTACTCCTTTAAAAGTAATATTATTACTTTCTGGCAACAGTAATTAGTTACACTACTAGTTATATCACTTTTCATTCACTCCCCACAGAAGTTGTTTACGCATCTTCTCCATAAAATTATTCTAAAATGTAATTAACAACATATGTCTGCCTCATCCTTTTAACCAAAATACACATTGGATTGCAGTCAGAAGTTATTGGTGATTGATTGTGACTTTTGAGTAAAAGTGTTTTCATACAGTTGTGGTCAGAATTAATGGCACCCCTGATAAATATGACCAAAAATGGCTGTAAAAAATAAATCTGCATATTTTATCCTTTTGATCTTTCATTAAAATAATTAGCAAAAATCTAACCTTTCATTGAAGTAAAATAATTGAAAGTGGAGTGGAGTGGGGTGGGGTGGGGTGGGGGGGGGCACAATTGGCCACAATTATTGGCACCCCTAGAATTTTTTTTACGAGTAAAATATCTCTGAAGTATATTCCCATTAATATTTACCTTTTTTTTTTTTCTTCTTTTTTTAGCACACCAGGGTGACTAAGAACATGAAATTGTCTAGCTATGACTTCTTGTTTCACAGGAGTTTAAATATGAGGAAACACAAAGGCCAAATTCCCTTAATCATCCATCATAATGAGTAAAACCAAAGAATATAGTTCTGATGTGCATCAAAAGATTGTTGAGCATCACAAAATAGAAAGTGGCTGTAAGAAAATAGCTAAAGAATTAAAAAATCCCCATTTTGACCATCAGGGCAATAATTAAGAAGTTCCAATCAACTAAAGATGTTACGAATCTGCCAGGAAGAGGACGTGTGTCTATATTGTCTTAATGCAAGGTGAGGAGGAAAGTTTGAATGGCCAAAGACTCTCCAAGGATCACAGATGGAGAATTGCAGATATTAGTTGAGTCTTGGGGGTCAGAAGCCTACCAAAAAATAAATAATCAAACAACCCCTACACAACCACATGTTGTTTGGGAGAGTTTCAAGAAAAATCCTCCTCACTCTTCCAATAACAAACTCCAGCAAATGTTGTCAGACACGACTGGAACTTCACACTGCACAGGGTATATGGTCAGATGAAACAAAAAATAGCTTTTTGGCAGCAAACACGCTAGATGGGTTTGGTGCACACAAGGATAAAAAGTACTCCATGTGTACAATTTACAGTTTTTCTCAATTGCTAAAACACTAAACCCTATTGTCTGAACCAAATGCTCAGTTGCCTGAACCCACTGATTGAATCAATCACTCTTTTGGCAAAACCATAAGCACTTTTCACCTGTTTAGACACAACTTGCCAACACATTTTCATTGTGATGCACCCATGCTGCACAATGGTGAGCACAGGTGACAAAAGTCAAACACAATTAAAGCACAGTTGTCACCACTTGAACACAAGAACTCAAAATTGATCACACTTGTGGCTAATGATGTGAGGGAACATATACAGTAAGCCAGTTCAGAGAGCACTGGTTTGTGAGGCCCTACAATGGATAGAAATCTGAGAGGAAGAGTTCGTGTGAGAGGTGGTCAGCGAAGACAAAGAACAGTAATATCTGATGAAATCAGAGCTACTGTGATTGACCATGTTCTTGTCCATGGTATGAGCATGAGGGAGGCTGGACAAAGGGTACAACCAAACATCAGTAGATTCACTGTGTCCACCATAATCCGAAGATTTAGAGAAGAGAACAGGTAATTACCTTTTTTTGACATTATAGCACAGTATGTAAATGTTGACAGCAATTACTGTATGACATACTATATACTGTACCACAGTATACTGTAAGTAAATATATGTTTCAGTACATCACTGTACCAATGTACTGTAGTATTGTAATGGAGGGTTGGTCTAACTGTTTGTAGGCCTAGTATTCCATGTATATTTTTTGTAACTCCATGTTCTCTTTTTGTAGAATTGAAAGGCTGCCACATGGGGGTGGGAGGACAGGTATGTTCTTCCCACACCAAGAGACCCTAATTGTTGATATGGTCCGTATGGCTGAGTAATGCACTTATTTGTATATTTTTGTATTTTATTTTTACATGGGCTCACTGTACACAAGTGGCAAACGCATAAGATTTCTGTTTGTTTTTACAAATGCTACGTGTAAATGCACAAGATTTCTGTTTTGTCTTTTTGTACAAGTGCTAAATGAACAGGGTTTTTTTTGTTTTGCAACATGCATTTAGCCTACAGTGAACAATAAACATTTATTTCTCCAGCTTCATGTCCTGAGCATTGTGTTTTCTATTTTTCTACGTAGTGTTTAGTGACTGTTCAGTAGTGTTTTTAATTTTGATTGACTCGGGGCACGATTTGACAACATAGTTCAGTTTTGAGCACAGATTGAACTGTTTTGAGGTGAAAGTTTGGTTTTGCAAGAAGAGTCTGAGGTTTTGTGAATGTAGCTTGAAAATTGGGTTTTGTGTTCACAGTTTAGAGAAAAGGAGAGCAGCTTTAAAGAAATGTGTCTTAGCAATCAAGAAAAACTGTAAAACGAGTCGGACATCATCATATTTTTGTATACATTTTTATTTATTTACATTAGTAAGCTACAGGACATCGTCTTTAAAAACATGACCTGCGCGAAAGAGAAAAAAAAAATGAATGCGTCATATAGGCTACCCAGCACTTCTGAAAATGTACTTCCGAATGCGTCTCTGTCCCCAGCACATTTCAAACCAAACTGACGCCCATGTCCATAGGGAGAGGCTAGTTGGCACTTCAGCACTGCGTTGTCATCAGGTCCAGGCAAAAGGTCCTTCGTCAGATCTGGATAAGGCCTGGATCCGGCAGGCTGCGGGAAAACCTCGGGATAAACAAAGACACTAAAATTAGCATAGATGCCATTCTTCTCATGATGTAACGAGTACATCAGGAATTATGGGAAGTGTTCCCGGTTCCAGCTGATCTAATCTATGCAGCCTAACATTGAATTATAGAAGTCTATAATGTATTATGTTAATGCTAGGTCAAAGAGATGTGTCTTTAACTTTACTTTGAACTTACAGAGTATGTCTGCTTCCCGGAAAATGGTAGGAAGACTGTTCCAGAGTTTTGGTGCTAAATAGGAAAAGGATCTACCGCCAGCAGTCGATTTTGATATTCTAGGTATTATCAACTGGCCGGAATTTTGAGATCGCAATAGACGTGAAGGACTATAATGCGTTAAGAGCTTGCTCAAGTACTGTGGAGCTAAACCATTTAGTGCTTTGTAAGTAATCAGCAGTATTTTAAAATGTATACGTTTAATACGGAGCCAATGCAGTGTTGACAGAACCAGGCTAATATGGTCATACTTCCTGGTTCTGGTAAGAACTCGAGCTGCTGCGTTTTGAACTAACTGTAAATTGTTTATTAAGCGTGCAGGGCAACCACCCAGTAGAGCAGGGTTCACCAATCTCGGTCCTGGAGGGCCGCTGTCCTGCAGAGTTTAGCTTCAACCCCAATTAAATACACCTGAACCAGCTAATCAAGGTCTCACTAGGCATACTAGAAACTTTCAAACAGGTGTGTTGGAGCTGGTTGGGGCTAAACTCTGCAGGGACAGCGGCCCTCCAGGACTGAGATTGGTGAACCCTGCAGTAGAGCATTACAATAATCTAGCCTTGAGGTCATGAACTCATGAACTAATTGTTCCGCATTTGTCAATGAGAGCATATGGCATAATTTAGATATATTTTTAAGATGGAAAAATGCGGTTTTACAGATACTAGACACATGACTTTCAAATGAAAGGTTGGTATCAAAGAGCACACACAGGTTCCTAACCGACAACGAAGACTTAACAGAGCAGCCATCAAGTGTTAGACAGTATTCTAGGTTCTGGGCTTGAAGCTTTCTTTTTCGTTAGTTTAGCCACTGTTTCAAACAAATACCTAGGATTATGTTTATTTTCTTCTAATAGGGTTGAAAAATAAGCAAATCTAGCAGCTTTTAAAGCCTCTCTGTACGTAATCGAGCTCTCCTTCCATGAAATCCGAAATACCTCTAGTTTTGTTTTCTATATATGCCTGATGAGTTTGGAGAACACCTGACAAGAGATCAGAGACCATTCCTTCATACCCAATCTCTCCAGACCCTTCAGATTCCCAGATCCATGTTGATGCTTCTTCTCTTCAGTTCACCCCACTCATCAGTTAAGGGGACTGGGACGGTCGTGGCAGAAGCTTCATTTTGTGCTCAGTGACACATTTTTGTGTTGATTTTGATGTTTGTTTTGGATTGTTGTCCTGATGGAAGATCCATTATAAGATTTCTAGCAGAGGATCTGTTGATATTTGATAGAATCCACAATGTATCTGAACAAGATGTCCAGGACCTATGCCCACAACATTAAAGATTCAACGGTATATTAAAAAATGGGGTCCGGCCGGGCTCAGCCCGAAGGAGCGACGTGGGGCCGCCCTCCCGTGGACCCACCATCTGCAGGAGGGACCGTAAGGGGCCGGTGCTTAGTAGATCGGGTGGCAGTCGAAGGTGGGGGCCTCGACAACCCGATCCCTGGACACGGAATCTAGCTCTAGGGACATGGAACGTCACCTCTCTGGCGTGGAAGGAGCCTGAGATTGTGCGTGAGGTTTAGAGATTCCAACTAGAGATAGTTGGGATCACCTCCACGCACGGCTTGGGCTCTGGAACCACACTCCTTGAGAGAGGATGGACTCTTCACCACTCTGGAGTTGCCCATGGTGAGAGGCGGTGGGCTGGTGTGGGTTTGCTTATAGCCCCTCAGCTCAGCCGCCCGGTGAACGAGAGGGTCGCTTCCCTGCGCTTTCGGGTCGGGGATAGGTCTCACTGTTGTGTGCGCCTATGGGCCAAATGGCAATGCAGAGTACCTGGCCTTCTTGGGGTCTCTGGGAGGGGTGCTGGAAAGTGCTCCGACTGGGGACTCCGACGTTCCACTGGGAAACTTCAATGCCCACGTGGGCAGCGACAGTGACACCTGGAGGGGCGTGATTGGGAGGAACGGACCCCCTGATTTGAACCCGAGTGGTGTTCTGTTATTGGACTTCTGTGCTAGTTACGGCTTGTCCAAAACGAACATCATGTTCAAGCATAAGGGTGTCCATCAGTGCACATGGCACCAGGACACCCTAGGCCGGAGGTCGATGATCGACTTTGTGGTTGTTTCATCTGACCTCCGGCCGTATGTCTTGGACACTCAGGTGAAGAGAGGGGCGGAGCTGTCAACTGATCACCACCTGGTGGTGAGTTGGATCCGATGGCGGGGGAGGAAGCTGGACAGACTCGGCAGACCAAAACGTACTGTGAGGGTCTGTTGGGAACGTTTGGCCGAATCCCCTGTCAGAGAGATCTTCAACTTCCACCTCCGGCAGAGCTTCGACCGGATCCCGAGGGAGTCTGGAGATATTGTGTCCGAGTGGACCATGTTCTCCACCTCCATTGTCAACGCGGCCACTCAGAGCTGTGGCCGTAAGGTCTCCAGTGCCTGTCGAGGCGGCAATCCCCGAACCCGGTGGTGGACACCGGAAGTAAAGGATGCCGTCAAGCTGAAGAAGGAGTCCTATCGGGCCTGGCTGGCTTGTGGGACTCCTGAGGCAGCTGACGGGTACCGACAGGCCAAGCGGACTGCAGCCTGGGTGGTTGTGGAGGCAAAAACTCGGGCCTGGGAGGAGTTCGGTGAGGCCATGGAGAAGGACTATCGGTCGGCCTCGAAGAGATTCTGGCAAACCGTCCGACGCCTCAGGAGGGGGAAGCAGTGCCCTACCAACGCTGTTTACAGTGGAAGTGAGCAACTGTTGACCTCGACTGGGGATGTCATCGGACGGTGGAAGGAACACTTCGAGGATCTCCTCAATCCCGCCGTCACGTCTTCCATTGAGGAAGCAGAGGCTGAGGGCTCGGAGGCGGACTCATCCATCACCCAGGCTGAAGTCACCGAGGTAGTCAAGAAACTCCTCGGTGGCAAGGCACCGGGGGTGGATGAGATCCGCCCCGAGTACCTCAAGTCTCTGGATGTTGTGGGGCTGTCTTGGCTGACACGCCTCTGCAGCATCGCGTGGCGGTCGGGGACAGTGCCTTTGGACTGGCAGACTGGGGTGGTGGTCCCTCTTTTTAAGAAGGGGGACCGGAGGGTGTGCTCCAACTATAGGGGGATCAAACTTCTTAGCCTCCCCGGGAAAGTCTATGCCAGGGTACTGGAGAGCAGAAAACGGCCGATAGTAGCCTCGGATTCAGGAGGAACAGTGTGGTTTTCGTCCCGGTCGTGGAACACTGGACCAGCTCTATACCCTCTCCAGGGTAATGGAGGGTTCATGGGAGTTTGCCCAACCAATCCACATGTGCTTTGTGGATTTGGAGAAGGCATTCGACTGTGTCCCTCGCGGCATCTTGTGGAGGGTGCTCTGGGAGTATGGGGTTCGGGGCCTTTTGCTAAGGGCTATCCGGTCCCTGTACAACCGGAGCAGGAGCTTGGTTCGCATTGCCGGCAGTAAGTCAGGACAAGCGAACAGCATACAAGAGGCACGGCAAGAGCGCGCAAGTGTGTTTTTCTAGAATACTCTGTTCTCCTGTTATTTCAGTGCTGCATTTTAGTCAAGGTAAGGCCATCTTCAATTCTCTGCTTTTTTTGTATTTTTAACTTCACATAATTCTGTATTTTAGTTAGACGCGTTGCCACATTAAACAAACAGCCGCGACTGAAACTTATTATTATTGCAGTCTAATTTGCACGTAAGCCTTTGCTCCTAGCACTTTCGATTTGGCACATTTTCGCCTCATTCACTTAATTGCCCGACCGAAACAGCTGTACTCACTCAAGCGGTGAAAGTATTATCTGTATATCTGTGTAATTTGCACGCTGTCGCGGAAGCGTCAGCGGAAGCGTTCAGCTCTCGTGTTCAGCCTCCTCGTGTGAAGACCGACTCGGGTAAAGACCATCGACTCTACCTGTGCGACCGACTCGGGTAAAGACCATCGACTCTACCTGTGCGACCGACTCAGGTAAAGACCATCGACTCTACCTGCGCGACTCCACCGAGCAAGGACACCAGAAAGGCACTTAAGTATCTCCTTTCCCCTTTTCCTTCCCTCTTTTTATCTTATTGTTCACCTTAATCAACATGTGCTTTCAATACATTCCTGTTATCTCTCGGCAACGCCCTTTCATCACGCGCAAAAGGCAGCGCAATACTGCCAATCTGCGTCCCGTTCTCTCATCCTCATACACTCCTCTCTCTCTTTCCGTGGGTCTATGGAATTGTCAGTCAGCAGTCAATAAAGCTGACTTCATTCCAGCCTTTGCATCTCATTCTACTCTTAGTATCTTGGGCTTGACTGAGACCTGGATTCGTCCAGAAGACTCAGCAACCCCCGCTGCTCTCTCTAGCAATTTCTCCTTCTCCCACTCCCCTCGCCAGTCTGGGAGAGGTGGGGGTACAGGGCTTCTCATTTCTAACAATTGCAAATACTCCACGCTCTCTTCTCTATGCAACAACAACTCATTTGAATATCATGCTATTACACTTACAACTCCCATTAAGATCCATATTGTAGTAATTTATCGCCCCCCAGGTCAGCTGGGTAACTTTGTAGATGAGCTGGATGTGCTGCTGTCCACTTTCCCTGAGGACGGCACCCCACTTCTAGTCTTCGGTGACTTCAACATCCATCTCGAAAAGCCGCATTTAACAGACTTCATCTCTCTCCTAGCCTCTTTCGATCTCAAACGACTCATCACCTCAGGTACTCACAAATCAGGCAACCAACTGGACCTGGTTTACACACGCAACTGCACCACAGAGAACATTTTGGTGAGACCCCTCCATGTTTCAGATCATTTCCTCATTACTTTCAGTCTACAACTCTCTACCCCTGCACCACCACCCCCACCACCAGTCACTTTCAGACGAAACCTGCGCTCACTTTCCCCCTCCCATCTCTCCTCTGCCGTGTCATCTTCTCTTCCCCCACCCTCACAATTCTCATCTCTGGATGTGAATACCGCAACGGACACCTTATGCTCCACTCTAACCTCTTCTCTAGACATTATCTGCCCTCTCTCCTCCAGGCCAGCACGCGCTACTCCCTCCAACCCCTGGTTGTCTGAGGTTCTTCGTGAACACCGGACCGAACTCAGGGCAGCGGAGAGGAAATGGAACAAATCTAAAGACGCATCTGACCTGAGTATGTATCAATCTCTCCTCTCGTCCTTTTCTGTTGATGTTCATGCTGCAAAATCTTCATACTTCCACAACAAGATCAACAGCTCCTCCAACACACGATCACTCTTCAAGACATTCAACTCCCTCCTCTGTCCACCTCCACCACCACCCGCCTCCTCCTTAACTGCTGACGATTTTGCGAACTTCTTCACCAACAAAACAACAGCTATCAGCAGTCAGTTCTCAGCACCACACACACAGGAACCCAGACCGACCCCTTCCACAGCCAATATCCCTCTTCGACACTGTGAATCATCAGATCCTTCTGTCCAGCCTCTCATCACTGGGCATCACAGGAACTTCACTCCACTGGTTTGAGTCCTATCTCACAGGTAGGTTCTTCAGGGTCGCATGGAGAGGCGAGGTATCCAGAGCACATCAACTGACCACAGGGGTTCCCCAGGGTTCAGTTCTTGGTCCCCTCCTCTTCTCCATCTACACCACATCACTGGGACACATCATACAGGCACACGGCTTCTCCTACCACTGCTATGCTGATGACACACAGCTCTTCCTCTCGTTTCAACCAGATGATCCCACAGTAGCTGCACGGGTCTCAAGCTGTCTGGCGGACATCTCCACATGGATGAAGGAACATCACCTGCTGCTCAACCTGGCAAAGACTGAGCTTCTCATCCTCCCTGCCAATCCATCGCTACAGCACGACTTTACCATCCAGCTAGATTCATCATCAATCACCCCATCAAGGTCGGTCAGAAACCTTGGAGTAACGTTTGATGACCAGCTGACCTTCACAGATCACATTTCAAAGACAGCTCGATCATGCAGGTTTGCACTGCACAACATCAGGAAGATCAGGTCTTTCCTAACTGAGCATGCAACACAACTTCTCGTCCAGGCCCTGGTCATTTCTAGGCTTGACTACTGTAATGCTCTTCTGGCCGGACTTCCAGCATGTGCAACCAAACCCCTACAGTTGATCCAGAATGCTGCAGCTCGCCTTGTCTTCAACGAGCCCAAGAGGGCACACGTCACTCCACTGTTCATCTCTCTGCACTGGCTACCTCTCGCTGCTCGCATCAAGTTCAAGGCATTGACGCTTGCTTACAGATCTGTCACAGGCTCAGCTCCCTCCTACTTTCACTCACTCCTACGAGTCTACATCCCTACCAGACGCCTACGATCGGTCAACGAGCGACGCCTCGTGGTTCCATCACAGAAAGCCACAAAATCACTTTCCAGAACATTCTCATTCACAGTTCCGTGCTGGTGGAACGCACTCCCCACCCTCATCCGGAATGCAGAATCCCTGACAACATTCAAAAGACAGCTGAAAACCCATCTCTTCCATGAGCACTTAACCTCTTAAAAAAAAAAATTGCTTTCCCTTTGAAACATCACTTATCAGGCTTATGCTACTCTAAATAATGCCTGAACTTCGTATCTTGAGCACTTCTTGCGTTGTTGTTGTTTTTGCCTCTTCGTGATGACTCGCTTAATTTAGTCCTAATTTGTAAGTCGCTTTGGATAAAAGCGTCTGCTAAATGACTAAATGTAAATGTAAGTCAGACTTGTTCCCTGTGCATTTTGGACTCCGGCAGGGCTGCCCTTTGTCGCCGGTTCTGTTCATAATTTTTATGTACAGAATTTCTAGGCGCAGCCAGGGGCCGGAGGGTGTCAGGTTTGGGGACCACGTGATTTCATCTCTGCTCTTTGCGGATGATGTTGTCGTGCTGGCCCCATCAGACCAGGACCTTCAGTATGCACTGGGGCGGTTTGCAGCCGAGTGTGAACCGGCTGGGATGAGAATCAGCACCTCCAAATCCGAGGCCATGGTTCTCAGTCGGAAAAGGGTGGTTTGCCCGCTTCAGGTTGGTGGAGAGTTCCTGCCTCAAGTGGAGGAGTTCAAGTATCTTGGGGTCTTGTTCACGAGTGAGGGAAGGATGGAACGGGAGATTGACAGACGGATCGGTGCAGCTTCTGCAGTAATGCAGTCGATGTACCCATCTGTCGTGGTGAAGAAAGAGCTGAGCCACAAGGCGAAACTCTCGATTTACTGGTCAATCTACGTTCCTACTCTCACCTATGGTCATGAGCTGTGGGTCATGACCGAAAGGACAAGATCCCGGATACAGGCGGCCGAAATTAGCTTTCTCTGCAGGATGGCTGGGCGATCCCTTAGAGATAGGGTGAGAAGCTCGGTCACTCGGGAGGAGCTCAGAGTAGAGCCGCTGCTCCTCCACATCGAGAGGGGCCAGCTGAGGTGGCTCGGGCATCTTTTCCGGATGCCTCCTGGATGCCTTCCCGGGAAGGTGTTCCAGGTCTGTCCCACCAGGAGGAGACCCCGGGGAAGACCTAGGACACACTGGAGGGACTGTGTCTCCCAGCTGGCCTGGGAACGCCTCGGTGTCCCCCCGGAAGAGCTGGAGGAAGTGTCTAGGGAGAGGGAAGTCTGGGCATCCCTGCTTAGACTGCTGCCCCCGCGACCCGGCCCTGGATAAGCGGAAGAAGATGGATGGATGGATGGACGGTATATTACAGTCTTTCTCAAATGCTAAAACACATTTCACAAACGTTTCCTCCATGTTCCCCAATGTCTAAACACAACACCCTTTTCTAAAGCTACATAAACACAACCACACCTTCTCACTTCAAAACTCAAACTTTCACACCAAAAGAGCAGCTCGAAGCTTTAAAAAATGTAAACACTATACACATCGTTACACACTACAGCAAAACAATTGAAAACACAATGCTCAATTTTTGAGAAGGTTCTTTGTTTCATAACTGCCAATGCATATTTTTAGAAACTTTAGAGTAATGGATCTTCTTAGATCTCTGCAGAGGATTAGGCATTTAGATTTGTGAGTTTCATATGAAGAGTAAATAGTAAATTCTGCATGTACACTACTGTAACACAACTCAATGCAAAAACAGAATCTATTGCACACAACAGTACTCTTGAAAACATGATCAGGGTGTGAAGTTTTTTTATTTACTTTATTCACACCACACACAGACCACAATCACTGTGCGGCATCATGTCGCTGAGCTGCATCGGGCCACATCACCTTATCCACATCGCAGGCTGTATTGTCTCTTGCCAGGCACCGTGGGAAAAACGCCCTGGAATATTTAATCCATCCTTGGAAGGCCTCCAATGGGATGTCAACACAGGCCAGCTCCATTGCCCTTAGGAGGTTCTCTCTAGTGTATGGTTGTCTGTCATAAACCTTCCATCTCCACGATGAGAAGAACTCCTCTATAGGGTTCAGGATAGGGGAGTAGGGTGGCAGACAGACGTTTAAAAAGTGGTTACTGTTGGTGGTGAACCACTCTCTGATTTGGTTTGTTCTGTGGAAGCGTACATTGTCCCAAATGATCACATAAATTTGATGTGCGGGCCCAGGATGGTGTTGTTGGCGGTCCAGGAGGATGTCTTTTAGCTCCTCTAGGAAGGTGAGGAGACGTTGGGTGTTGTAAGACCCAAGGACAGCATGCCGGTGGACAAGCCCCTCCGAACCCATGGCCGCACAAAGAGTAATACAGTATTACCCCCCCCCTCCCCCCCCCCCCCCCGTTGGCCAGGAACCTCAGTGATGGCTCTTTGGCCAATGATGTTACGGCCTCTTTGCCTTCGTTTCTGCAGGTTGAAGCCAGCCTCATCCAGGAAGAGGTAATCATGAGGTCTGGGCATCGCGTCCAACTGTAATATCCTCTGTGAAAATGTGAAAGTGCACAGGTGTTCAGAACAACAGTCAATCAGGTAGCACAGTATTGTCCAGAAGTAATGTAGGCCACTGAGCAACACAGTATGTCCACTAACTGTACTGTGAACATGGATGTATACTTACTTGCACATACTCGTAACGTAGGTCTTTGTGTCCTACAGAGTTGCGCTCAAAGGGAACCCTATAGACCTGTTTCATCCGCATCTTTTGGCGCCGGAGAACTCGGTCTATTGTGGCCAAGCTGACATCATCAATGCTCTCAAAGTTGACATTATCGGCAATGACTTTGTCTCTGATCTCCCGGAGTCTGATGAGGTTGTTCTCACGAACCATATCCACAATGAGGGTTTCTTGTGCCGCTGTAAATATGGCAACACTCCCACCTCTATGTGGCATTCTTTCAACTCTAAAGAAAGAAACATGTGTTGTCAATTGACGTTTTACAATACAGTAACAACTGATTTGAAACAAATAGACTACTTTCACAGGCTTGTAAAATTGTATTGTGACAAAGAAAGCAATAGAGTACAAAACCTGTTGTGTTGTCTGAATGCCCTGATAATGGTGGCCACGGTGAACCTACTCAGGTTTGGACGGACTCTTAGTCCTGCTTCAGCCATTGTCATGCCATTGACAATTAATGAGGATAGGAGCAGGCTTCACTCAATTTTGATAATACACTTTTTAGAGTGCTGGCCTAAAAATATAATACATAGAAATAGGACAGAGGCCGCACTATGCATAAACGTTTTTTAAGTTTTTTAATAGTACGTTCACACCTTCCTGCACCAACACAAACGCATTTTCTTTCTAAAATTCCACAAGGTAATTTTAAGTGTTTGAACTGTGTAGCATGTAACTTTATGCTCACGGAAAATCATTTTAAACATCCGAAAACAGGTAGGGTATACAAAGTAAGAGGTAGAATCACATGCGTATCTACTTTTATTGTGTATTTACTGACATGCCCCTGTGGCTTGTTCTATGTGGGGAAGACCATGAGACAACTCAAGACACGAATTTTTGAGCATAAATGTGCGATCAGAAGGAATGATGAGAAATCATCAGTCGCAAGGCACTTTAATCTAGTGGGACATGACGTCAGTATGCTCAAGTTCATGGGCTTAGAGGTGGTTAATCGAGCTCCAAGAGGGGGAGACCGTGAGAACCGCCTCTTGCAGCGAGAAGCCTGGTATATTTTTAATCTAAACACATGTATTCCCAATGGGTTGAATGAAGAGTTGTCACTGAGTTGTTTTTTATAAATATAAAACTGAGATGATTCTTGTTTTTTATAATTGTAAAACTGGGGTTATTCCTGTCTATGAAACATCTGTGTATTGTAAGTCATTTTGTATGCAGCCTAGAATTATTGTCTTTAATTAATTGTCTTTTGTTGATATGTGTGTAGCATACTTTGAATTCATTGGTTTACGAGTTTATGGGTGTGTCATTGGTGGGGGCATATAAGATTGGTCACAATGTCTGTTTGATTGCACACTGAAGAAGGCACACGCCGAAACGCGTTTGTGCAACGAATAAAAAACGTTTATGCATAGTGCGGCCTCTGTCCTATTTCCATGCCATGGACAATGACATGGTCAATGACTGTTGCTCGCATCTCGTCCGTAATGATGGTGCGAGGTTGTCTTGCTCTCCCTCCTGGACCTTCTCCTCTCCCTTGTTGGCCTCCTCCTCTTCCTCGTCGGCCTGCTCCTCTTCCTCCTCTGATTTGAACTCCTCTTCCTCGTTGGCCTGCTCCTCTTCTTCCATGGCCAGCTCTTCTCCCTCCTCTTGACTCGAATTCCTCTTCCCCTAACTCTGCCTTCATCCATTGTGTTTGTTTGGAATCTTCAGCAAACTGTGCACTCTGAACTTGCTTTTATACATGTGGTCACAGCATTAGCAACAAGTGTCTTCGATTTTGAGTCGTTGTGTGTAATAAATGACGCCAGGTGTGTTCATTGTGTTCAAATATTGCTGACTGTGGCAAGCATTTTGCATCACATGAGCTTTCATTTGAGAATATGAGCAGAGTTCTTTTGCAACTTGTGTTTTAGCAAGGAAAAATGTGTTAAGATTTATGAGAACGGAGGATTGTGTTTTGTGAATTGTGTCTTCATGTGAAATGTGTTTATGATATTGGAAAATGATGGCTAGATTTAGTAAATGTGTTTAGACAACTGGTCATTTGGTTTAGAGGATTGGCTTTTGTGTTTTAGCATTTGAGAAAAACTGTACTATAATTAAAAAAAAACGTTTTGGAAAATGAAACATTTTCTTACAAACTTATGTGATTTCTTTTGATAAAATACATCATGAAACATATGGATAACAGAGAAATTATAGCTACAATTAGCTTCAAGCTACATATGACAAATAATGAGATTATTACAACACTTTTACTTAAAAGTCACTATCAATCACCACTGAGAGTTTTTAATAACTTGATGACTGCGATCCAATGTGTATTTTTGTCAAATGACGAGGCAGAAATATGTTGTTAATTACATTTTAGAATAATTTTATGGGTAAGATACTACGTGATTACAACTGTGAAAGTGATATAACTAGTAGTGCAACTAATTACTGTTGCCAGAAAGTAATAAGTAATAATATTACTTTTGAAAGCAACTAGTAATGAGTAGTATTTTATTTATTTTTTTTAATAATGAGCCCAACACTGGTTACTTTTAAGAGTTTATACTCAATATGCTACTGTAGGCTGTTGTCTGAATGGGACATTTCTAGACTCACACCTGTAAGTAAATGAGAGTTTTTAATTCCTTCCGAAATTCAACTGTGATTATCAATAAAATTAATTAATAATAAAAAAAAAACATATTTTATTTATACATGGAGAAATAATACAGACATTTCGGCTCTCAGGCGTCTTCAGTGTGTGAATACACATGATCTTTTTTAACATGTTAATCACAGCCGCGACAAACTAGATAAAACCATTACATTTATACACGACATAAGTTTACACCAAACACATCAATGAGAAGTTTGACATTCCTGTGCGTTAGCATTAATAAACATCATCAATTAGTAAATAGGCTTGTTAGTCCACCAAAATGTTATAAATTGTACAAAACCTTACAGATTTATAATCACAGCATAAATGAACAACCCAAACAACTATATACAATTTAATTTAATACAATCACAGTCACATGATCTATATGAAGCAAATCTCAAATGCTTGATATTTTATGTCTTCTTCACACATAAACCATACGCTCTAAATATCATTCTGCTCTAAAGTATTAAATTTGGACAAAGCATCAACATCGTAAAACTCTGTAAAGCTGCTAAGAAAAACACTATATAAACAAATCGACACACAGCTTTTATGATTACAATGCATGTAAATTATTGTTTGTTTGAGTTGTTTGATGTCTTTATTTCCATCCACAGCTCCAGGTAAAGATGCTGCTTTTGCAGTTTTCTCCTGTAATGCTGCACCATTAGTCCCAAAACCAGGGCCTTAGAAATGGAGAGACAAGAGATAAATCATGACAAAACAAGTAGAAATATGAAAAAGCTGACCAGTAGGATAGGATCCACAACTCACACTATGATCATTTGCTATTGTACTAAAAACATTTAGTATGCGATGTTCGAGTGGAATTGTATAAATCATAAAAAAACGTTTGTGTTACTGGCTCGTGTCATATTACAGTTCTCTTTTTTTATTGGTGCTTTCTTAGTGTTAATCTCAGTTTTAACTTACTTTCACAAAGTCTCCATGGAAAAGCCCTGATCATTCAGAAGAATATTCACCTCCTGGGTGCAAATCGACTGTTCATAGCAAACGAATCTTCATAATCAGAAAGCACAAAGCAAAGCATCACTACAGAGTCTTTAACAAACCTGATATTTGCTTTTAATGGAGTGTAATCATTGTTATAACAATAATTTGTGTGAGAAACAGACCAACATTTAAATTGTTATTGAATTGTTAATGAATTAGAAGATCTAGTGTGGATGCAAAGAAAACGTACTTGGTTACTAACGTAACCTCGGTTCTCTTATGAGAGGTTCTCTCGTACTGCGTAATATCTTACGCTAGGGGAAAACCTCTTTTCCACGAGATACTGAAGCTAAAAAATTATCCTTAATTTTGCAATAATGTAAAACGCATTGCAGCAGCATGCAGACATGGGCGAGACAGCTCGCGCGCCCATTGGCTGCTCTGCGGCAACTGCACCAGCCTATCGAGAGAGGCCCCTCATGACGTCAGAACCAATGAGGGCGCTTCGCGCCCAATACGTCATGTCCCGCCAAAAGAGGGTGGGGCCCGGCTATAAATATAGCCTCGAGAGGCTGGTTTGACCAGTTTTTAATCGCCGAAGCGAACCAGAGCGTGATGCATGCACGGCAAGATACGCAGTACTCGTTCCCTCTCTAGAGAGAACCGAGGTTACGTTAGTAACCGAGTACGTTCTCTTACGAGAGGTTCTCTCGTACTGCGTAATATCTTACGCTAGGGGAACACAGTGTAAAACGCCGTGCGTGCTTGAGATACAACACTAAAGTCCCAAGGGCAGGTGCCCGGGGCTCATACAGTGCCTAATCACACGGGACTCACAGAGAATCCGGGAAGAGGGGCTAGAATAGCATCATTCCTGTAATATAGAGCTCTAATAAGAGCAGATTATATCAAGTGTTCCACACAGCCAGGGCGAACTCGGCCTGGACTGATAAATATGGGGGACTTACGCACTGCCCACAGAAGTATACAGACGATCAGTGATCGATGCTCTAGCAGTTTCAGCATCCTGAGCCGATAGCATCGGGCAGGCAATACTGAAAATTTAGACCGAGAGCAACTTAGCTTGTAAAGCGGGAACCTCGAGGTTATAAAACCTTATAAATGTAGACGGGGAGGCCCAGCCTGCCGCCATACAGATATCTTGCAAGGCAATCCCACTAGACCAAGCCCACGACGAGGCCATGCCTCTCGTGGAGTGCGCTTTGACACCTAACGGGCATTGCAGGCCCTTAGATGTATAAGCTAGCGCTATAGCATCGACTATCCATCTGGATAAACTCTGTTTTGACACGGCTAGTCCCTTAAAACGTCTGCTGAACAAAACAAAGAGCTGCTCCGTCTGTCTGAAAACGGATGAGTGATACACATAGGCTCTTAACGCCCTGACCGGGCAAAGGAAGCCTGCGTCCCCTTCCTCTTCAGATACCGGCAGGGCCGACAGGGAGATCACCTGTGCCCTAAACGGTGTATTGAGGGATTTAGGAACATATCCGTGCTTTGGTTTGAGTATGACTCTCAAGTCATTAGGTCCAAACTCCATACACGTCGCGCTCACTGAGAGCGCTTGCAAGTCCCCTATGCGCTTCACTGAAACGAGAGCCAGAAGAAACACTGTTTTGAGAGACAAGTGTTTTAGGTCTATTGATTGTATTGGCTCGAATGGGGCACCTTTCATGGCTTTCAGAACCGTGGAAAGGTCCCAAACGGGAACCGAGGGAGGTCTGGGAGGATTCAGCCTCTTAGCTCCTCTAAGGAAGCGAATGACCAGATCGTTCCTTCCTAATGACTGGCCAAGCGTTGGTTCAGCGAACGCTGCTATGGCCGCCACATAAACTTTGAGCGTGGATGGGGCTCTGCCCTTATCCAGAAGCTCTTGTAAAAAGGAAAGAACCTCCGACACCCCACAGTGTGGGGGTGAAGTGCCACGCGCTGTACACCAGCTAGTGAACACAGACCATTTTGAGGAATAGAGCAGTCTCGTAGATGGAGCTCTAGCCTGCGTGATCGTGTTTAACACTCCCGCTGGGAGGTTAACGGGTACCCATTGATGGCCCACACGTGTAGGGACCAAATCTCCGGGCAAGGATGCCAGATCGAGCCGTTTGCCTGCGAGAGGAGATCCTTCCTCACCGGTATCGGCCACGGGGCGGTACTCGTCAGCTGCATCAGGACTGGAAACCAGGCTTGGTTCGTCGATAATGGGGCGACGAGTAGCACTGGGCATCCGTTTTCCCTGATTCGCTCTAAAACCTGGGGTAGAAGCGTGACGGGGAAACGCATAGAGCGGGCAGCGGGGCCAGACGTGGGCCAGCGCATCCCTGCTCTTGGAAAAAATTCCTGACAGTGAGCGTTCTCTTGAGACGCAAATAGGTCTATTTTCGCTTGGCCAAATGTCCTCCACAGCAGTTTGACTGTCTGCGGGTGTAAAGACCATTCTCCTGCCGGAAGATTGTTCCTGGACAGTCTGTCTGGTCCCACATTCAGGTGGCCGGGCACATGCGCTGCTTTGAGGGAGCGCAGATTGTGCTGAGCCCATACCAGGAGGCGTTCCGTCAGCCTGTGAAGGGTTCTGGATCTGGTACCTCCTTGGTGATTTATATAAGCCACCACTGACATGTTGTCCGAACGGACCAGGACGTGGTGTCCTATTATATGGGGACAAAAGCGCCTCAGCGCGTTGTCGACTGCCATCATTTCCAGGCAGTTTATGTGTAGAAGCTTCTCCCGTTCTGACCACTGGCCGAAGAACGGTCTGCCCTCTAGCAGCGCTCCCCATCCCGAGGTTGAGGCGTCCGTAGACACCACCTTCACACTCGAGGAAGTCCCCAGGCTTACACCTGACCGGTACCAATCGGTCACTGTCCAAGGTTTCAGAGTTGCGATGCATTTCTGATCGACCTTGAGGCGAAAGAGACCGGAGGTCCACGCTCTGCGTGGAACGCGCGTTTTTAACCAGTACTGCAGCGGGCGCATGCGATGCAGACCCAGCTGAAGCACTGAAGATGCTGAAACTTTTCCAGCATTTTCTGAAACTTTTTGAGCGGGACTAAAGTGCCGTGGCGAAAAGTTTCTGTCATGCGCTGAATACTCAGCCTGCGCTGCGGTGACAGTTGTGCTGTCATAGACAGCGAGTCCAGTTCTGTACCCAGAAAAGATATTTTCTGACTGGGAGACAGCAAACTCTTCGCCCAATTGACTTTGAGACCTAAATTCTCGAGGTGATCGAGTAATATGGTCCTGTGTTCTATGAGCTCTGACTGTGATCGAGCTAGAACCAGCCAATCGTCCAAATAATTCAGCACTCGTATGCCTCGGAGCTTGAGGGGTACGAGCGCTGCATCCATGCACATCGTGAATGCACGAGGTGCCAGGGATAGGCCAAACGGCAGGACTGTGTACTGATATGCCTGGCCCTCGAAGGCGAATCTCAAAAATCGCCTGTGACGTGACGCTATTTGTATTTGAAAATAAGTGTCTTTCAGATCTATCGACATGAACCAGTCCCCTTGGCAAATTTGCGAGAGGATTTTCCTTGTCGTGAGCATTCTGAACAGTCGTTTCAGAAGTGCTTTGTTTAGTCTTCTTAGATCTAGAATGGGTCTGAGACCCCCGTCTTTTTTGGGTACCAGAAAATATCTGCTGTATATGCCCCCTTCGCTCTGAGCTTGTGATAAGGGTTCTATAGCCCCTTTGCTCAGTGACTTCGCTATTTCGGCTCGAAGTAGGTGTGCTACTTCCTTTTTCACCGTAGTTTCGATTCGCGCCACTTGCCGTTGCGGGCGTCGGCCGAACTGTAGCGAATAGCCTCTTTCTATAATGTTCAGCACCCACTCTGATACCCCGGGAAGCTCTGCCCACGCTTTCGCGTGAGTGGCTAGGGGTAGAATGATATCTGGGGTCTGGTTGCGACCTAGTGGAATTTGGAATTTGGATCGATTTTGATCGATTGCTGTCTGATCGATTGCTCCTGTCTGCCTCGCTGCCTGCTGTGAGTGTGTTTGTTTGATTCGGTGCGATAAGCTCCGTCTTAGCCATATATTTCTTTGTTTTGAACCATCATTTTACTACCATTTCTAGTTGTTTATACTACTACATTTTACCCAACATCTCAGATTAACCTGACATCGCTAGCTTTTGTTATTAGTACTACTAGCACAAAACGCTAGTAATTCGCTAGCCTGTTAACGCGCCACCCGTGCGCTCAGCTATTTTATTTATTTATTTTTCTCTCGCGCGTTCATAAAAAGCTCAGGTGAGTAAGAATCACTCAACAAACACGGTGAGTAATGTCTTGTCCTGTTATTGTCACTTGCACTTCATGTCACATGTTTAGTATAGGCTTCTCTGTCGACAATATAGGATTTATATGTGATAAATGTAAGGAGACAGTTAGGTTGACAGAGAAGATTTCAGAATTAGAAACACGCATCCAAACTTTAATTGAGGATAGTAAGAGTGCTAGTGCTTTAGATGTTTTGGATGCGCATAGAATAGTGCACACTTTACATGAGTCGGTTCTGGCTGAAGTAGAGCCCGTGCAGCCGGGCAAATGGGTGACAGTGAGGGATCGCTCTAGTCGCGGATCTAAAAACCACTCTTCCGTTCCGATTACCATAACAAATCGATTTGCCCCGCTCAGTGAAACACCCACTGAGAATGATTGTGCCCTAGTTATTGGCGATTCTATTACACGGAACGTGAAAATAGAGACACCAACCACCATAGTCACATGTTTGCCGGGAGCCAGAGCGCCTGACATCAAAGCAAATTTAAAAGTGCTGGCTAATGCTAATCGTAAATTCTCTAAGATCATTATTCATGTCGGCACTAATGATGTTCGACTCCGCCAGTCGGAGATCACCAAAATTAATATTAAAGAGGTGTGTGAACTTGCAAGTACGATGTCAAGGACTGTAATTTGCTCTG
The DNA here is from genome assembly GCF_964197995.2 of Scardinius erythrophthalmus. Classification (NCBI taxonomy): domain Eukaryota; kingdom Metazoa; phylum Chordata; class Actinopteri; order Cypriniformes; family Leuciscidae; genus Scardinius; species Scardinius erythrophthalmus. The sequence goes on along the minus strand of NC_138226.1, from coordinate 40,913,466 downwards.
GCCCCCTTCCTGTTCGCAGGAGTGATGAGATAGTTAGTAGATTATGTTCGCTTAACGGCTGGCTGTCTCGGTGGTGTCCGCTTAATAATATAGAATTCATAGACAATTGGATAAGTTTTTGGGGCAAACCTGACCTGTTGAAAAGAGATGGTATTCATCCCTCCTGGGATGGTGCTGCTCTTCTCTCTAGTAATATGGCTCATAGTCTTAGAGCTCAAACATGACAATCTGGGGCTCAGGTCAGGAAGCAGAAAGACTGGCTTAACCGACCGTCTGCTAGCGGCCTCGCGTCACCAAGGTCAGATAAATCCCATCACATAGAGCCTCTTTCACCTAGCTATCATCATATAGAGACTGTGTCTGTTCCCGGAATTTGGAAATCCAAAAAACGTTTAAACCCAACTAAGGTTAAAAATTTAATTGATGTTCAACAAATAAAAAACAGCTATAATACAGATGAGCAAATGCTAAAGCTTGGGTTGCTGAATATTCGATCGCTTACTTCAAAAGCACTCGTTGTTAACGATATGATTTCAGATAATAACCTAGATGTGCTGTGTTTGACAGAAACCTGGCTAAAACCAAACGATTACATTACTTTAAATGAATCAACCCCGCAAGATTACTGTTATAAACATGAGCCTCGTCTGAAACGCAAAGGGGGTGGTGTTGCTGTAATCTATAGTAATAGTTTCAAAACCACTAAGAAATCAAGTTTTAAATATAATTCTTTTGAAGCATTGGTGCTTAATGTAAAAATATATAGTGTAAACGATAAATCACGTTTGAGATTTGTGCTGGCTACTGTATACAGGCCACCAGGGCACCATACAGACTTTATCAAAGAATTTGCGGACTTTCTATCAGAATTAATATTGACTGCAGATAAAGTACTAATTGTTGGTGATTTTAATATACACATCGATAATGAAAAAGATGCATTGGGATTGGCATTTAAAGACATTGTAAATTCAATTGGAGTTAGACAACACGTGTCAGGACCTACTCATCGTCGTAATCATACTCTAGATCTAATATTATCACACGGAATAGATGTGGATGCCGTTGAAATTCTGCAGCAGAGCGATGACATCTCAGATCATTACCTAGTCTCGTGTAATTTGCATTTAGCCAAGGCTGCAAAGCCGACTCCGTGTTTCAAATATGTGAGACCTATCACTTCTGCTACTAAAGATTGCTTTATTAATAATCTTCCTGATCAGTTTCATCATCTCAGCATCCCGGATAGCTTAGAAGAACTAGATATTACAACAGAAACGTTTAACTCTCTCTTTTCCAGCACTTTAGACACAGTTGCTCCGTTGCGCTTAAAGAAGATTAAAGAAAATAGTCCAACGCCGTGGTACAACGAGCACACTCGGGCCCTTAAGAGAGCAGCCAGAAAAATGGAGCGCAACTGGAAGAAAACAAAACTAGAGGTATTTCGCATTTCATGGAAAGAGAGCTCAATTACTTACAGAGAGGCTTTAAAAGCTGCTAGATCTGCTTATTTTTCAACCCTATTAGAAGAAAATAAACATAATCCTAGGTATTTATTTGAAACGGTGGCTAAACTAACGAAAAATAAAGCTTCAAGCACCGAAGTTTCCAAGCAACACAGCAGTAATGACTTTATGAACTTCTTCACTTATAAGATTGATAATATCAGGGACAAAATTATAACTATGCAACCGTCTACTACAGTATCGCATCAGGCAGTGCATTGTAGTCTCCCTGAGGAAAAATTTGATTCATTCGTTGCTATAGGAGAGGAAGAATTTACTAAACACATTAAATCATCTAAATCTACAACATGTATGTTAGACCCTATACCGGCTAAGCTACTGAAAGAAATACTTCCAGAGGTCATAGATCCTCTTCTTAATATCATTAATTCGTCTTTGTCTCTAGGATACGTACCAAAAAACTTTAAGCTGGCTTTGATTAAACCGCTTGTTAAAAAAACGCAACTTGATCCTTCAGAATTAGTCAATTACAGGCCGATCTCGAATCTACCTTTTCTGTCAAAGATATTAGAAAAGGCAGTATCCTCACAACTGTGTTCCTTTCTTGAAAGAAATGATATCTGCGAGGATTTCCAGTCCGGATTTAGACCGTACCATAGTACCGAAACAGCTCTCGTTAGAGTCACAAATGATTTGCTCTTATCATCCGATCGTGGTTGTATCTCTCTATTAGTGTTACTCGATCTTAGTGCTGCATTTGACACCATCGACCACAACGTTCTTTTAAATAGATTAGAACATTATGTTGGCATTACGGGAAATGCACTAGCATGGTTTAAATCATACTTATCTGACCGTTATCAGTTTGTAGCAGTAAATGATGAGATGTCTCATCGATCACAAGTTCAGTATGGCGTACCACAAGGCTCAGTACTAGGACCGCTGCTGTTCACTCTGTACACGCTACCCTTAGGAGATATCATTAGGAAACATGGCATTAGCTTTCACTGTTATGCCGATGATACTCAGCTCTATATTTCTTCAAAACCTAACGAAACTTATCAATTCACAAAATTAACGGAATGCATAGCGGATATAAAAAATTGGATGACTTGTAATTTCCTACTTCTAAATTCTGAAAAAACAGAGTTTCTAATTATTGGACAAAAAACTTCCTCACGTAATAACCTAGAATACTGTCTAACACTTGATGGCTGCTCTGTTAAGTCTTCGTCGTCGGTTAGGAACCTGGGTGTGCTCTTTGATACCAATCTTTCATTTGAAAGTCACGTGTCTAGTATCTGTAAAACTGCATTTTTCCATCTTAAAAATATATCTAAATTACGTCATATGCTCTCATTGACAAATGCGGAACAATTAGTTCATGCGTTCATGACCTCAAGGCTAGATTATTGTAATGCTCTACTGGGTGGTTGCCCTGCACGCTTAATAAACAAACTACAGCTGGTTCAAAACGCAGCAGCTCGAGTTCTTACCAGAACCAGGAAGTATGACCATATTAGCCCAGTTCTGTCAAAACTGCATTGGCTCCCTATTAAACATCGCATAAATTTTAAAATATTGCTGATTACTTACAAAGCACTGAATGGTTTAGCTCCGCAGTACTTGAGCGAGTTCTTAACGCATTATAGTCCGTCACGTCTATTACGATCTCAAAATTCCGGCCAGTTGATTATACCTAGAATATCAAAATCCACTGCTGGCGGTAGATCCTTTTCCTATTTAGCACCAAAACTCTGGAACAGTCTTCCTACCATTGTCCGGGAAGCAGACACACTCTGTCAGTTCAAAGCCAGATTAAAGACACATCTCTTTGACCTAGCTTTCACATAATACATTATAGACTTCTATAATTTAATGTTATGCTGCATAGATTAGGTCAGCCGGAACCGGGAACACTTCCCAAAAATCCTGATGTACTCGTTACATCATGAGAAGAATGGCATCTACGCTAATTTTAGTGTCTGTGTTTATCCCAAGGTTTTTCCTGCAGCCTGCCGGATCCAGGCCGTATCCAGATCTGACGAAGGACCTTCACCTGGACCGATGACAACGCAGTGCTGAAGTGCCAACTAGTCTCTCCCTATGGAGGATCCCACTACCACTCTACAGATAAGGCGTTGTCGGGAAAATTCGTCTTGCGGTCCTACCCCAAAGCAACAAATAAAATAAAATTCCTTATCAAAATTTATAAGGAAAGACAAGTATTTTGTTTAGGCTTGGCTTGTAGGGAATTCCAAACCTGCGTATATTCTAACGCACATAACTATAGAACCCATTCTAAATGCGCATGTGACCGCCATCAGCGTTTCTCACAGGTTCGCGTTTAAAGTCTGTGTAGAGAGAATGGTGTCGTCTTAGCGGCCCCTAATTTAATAACAAATGATCATTGCGACGGAACCAAATCAATTAAAACTAACTTTAGATGGAAATAACTTAACTCTGCTGTAAAGCCGAAACAATCTCTGTTACCTTAAATTATACGCTTATCTCTGTAAAGCTGCTTTGAGACAATCTACATTGTTAAAAGCGCTATATAAATGAAGATGACTTGACTTGACTTGACTAGTGGCGAGCGGAGAGCATCGGTGTGCTGTAACATGAGCACCGCGCTTGCAGCGTGTGAGACTGGGGGCACGCTGATCACAGCGGGCAGCCTGCCCGCGCTCAGTTCTCCTACAGCGGTGTGCTGAGAGAGAGCGAGCGAGGCGAACCCCTTGGGGTTTATTATGTCTGTGAGCGAATGAGGGCGCGGGACATCGGGCCCATGCAAAACGCTAAGAACACCGTCTGTTTGTGCAGACTGTATGTGCGTTGGTTTCGTTTTTACAGAAACCGTGAGACATGTAGTGTCTAATCACTACATTTGGTGCACAGTCGACATGAGTCGATTTTATTTGTGCGGGCCGTGTGTGGCGGGCCGTGTTTGTGTGTAGGAATGGGCACTGGGCAGTGGGCATTTTTACTACACTCATAACACCATCGGCCGTGGCCGGAATACCAGAAAATACACTCTTTATGGGATTTATCTGGGTCACCGTTAAGACGTTTGTGTGCAGGCAAGCGGGCTGTGTTGCCGACTTGTTTACTGCAGAATACGCTGGAACAGTCGCAATTACTGGAACTGAGCGAGCGAAAGTTTTGGTGGGAGTCCGACCGTTGTGTTGCCATAGAAACAGTGTTTGGGCGCAGGCGAGCGGGTTGTACAACGCGCTCGTTGGCTGCAAAATACACATCTGCAGTCGCCTTTAAGGGAACTGACAGAACGAAAGCATTGACGGCATAATTAAATGCCAGTAAATCCGGGATTCGTACACAGGTCTCTCGTGCGAAAGCCTAAGATTCCACCACTGAGCCACAGGGGGGAATCCATAAGCTTTCAGTTAGCACGAGCATATAAGATAGCGTCAACATGTATGCTTCGGCGTTTGTTTGCAGGCGTGCGTGTATTTATAACAGGCTCGTTTGCTGCAATACTGATATTTCCAGTCGCCTGAACTTCAGAGCGGAATGAGAAATGAAGACTGGTCTGGCCTCAGCGGGACTAAAAGCACTCTCTTTTCTCATTTCGCCAGCGACGCACGCGAACCATAGAAACGGTGTCTGGGTGCAGGCGAGCGGGTTGTACAACGCGCTCGTTGGCTGCAAAATACACATCTGCAGTCGCCTTTTAAGGGAACTTACAGAGCGAAGCATTGACGGCATAATTTTGTGTGCCGGTATACCCGGGATTCGAACACGGGTCTCTCCATGGTCGGGTGCGAAAGCCTTAGATTCCGCCGCTGAGCCACAGGGGGGGAACACATAAGCTTTTAGCACGTTAGCACGACCATATATGACAAAAAACACTCTTTTCTCATTTCGCCGGTGAATGGGGCGCAACTAGGGCGAGGTAGCTTTTCTTATAACGTAAAGAAAAAACTAACCCCGTGACCGTCTGCTTCCGTTCTCCCTTATGAATGGCGCAGTTTGCGCGGCTCGAACAGAGGGAGAGAGAAAGCTAGCCCCGTGACCTTCCGCTCCTGACATCCCCTGTGAACGGCACAGTTTGCGCGGCTCGAACAGAGGGAGAGCAGATATCATCCCCCCCAGACGCGGCTTCTTGGTCTACATCCACGACGGAAGCGGCGGCACGCGGCAGCCGCTGTCCATCAGGGAGAGACTCAGCGAAGCAGGTGAAGCAGGCGGGCGCACCGGCGAGCTTTGCGGGCTGGGGGAGGTTCCGGGACCCGTTGAGTAAGGCGCTTTTTACGGCGCGGTACCGCAGCGGGCGGAGGTGCAGTCTCGGAGAAGGATGCCAGGCGAGTCCTCAGAGTCACCGTAGGCATTAGCTCGCTGAGGGCAGCGCCGTCAGCGAGCGCGAGAGCTGCGTGATCCTTACCAGGAAAAGGGGTGTCTTGAAAAAGACGCCCGGCTCTTTTAGTGCAATGAGAGTGTGTGTCGCGGCGGCGAACACACACATACACAAAACACAGTAGCAGAGAAAAGGATATGTACGCCGGAAAGTGTGAGCAGGAACGGCAACTGAAGGCGGCGAGATGTCGACCAGCAGCTTCAGATGCAGCACTAATCCCGCTGAGTGCTTCTATCAGACGGCGCGGCTTCTTCCTCTCGGGATCCAGCGATGCGTGAGCTTCACTGAAGAGATGAAAAATTTGTCAAACCAGCCTCTCGAGGCTATATTTATAGCCGGGCCCCACCCTCTTTTGGCGGGACATGACGTATTGGGCGCGAAGCGCCCTCATTGGTTCTGACATCATGAGGGGCCTCTCTCTTTTTTTTTTTTTTTTTTTTTTTTTTTTTGGCCTGTCAGTAACACAGATAACACAAGACATTACGTATGTGTAGCTATGCTATCATCATTCACTGCCTTTTTTTTTTTTTTTTTTTGATTCTCTAATATTTATTATTTTTTTTATTTATATATACATTATTATTTTTATATTATTATTATTTATTTATTTCTTTATTTTTTTCCTTCTTTAATTAATTAATTTAATGTAGTTTTTATATACCCTTTTATTTAATCATACTATGACAGACAAGGCCAGAGGACAGAGAAAACAAGAGAGAGAAAGAAGAGAGAGAGGAAAGACAAAAAAATAAAATAACAATAATAATAATAATAAAAAATGATAATAAAAATAATAAATGATAAAAATAAAGAGTAAAAAAAAAGGTTGTGGAAAAAATCAACAGAGAGGGGGAAAGAGAGAGAGAAAGAAGGAAAATGGGGGAACAGCGAGGAAAAAGACAAGGAAAAAAAAAAAAAAAAAAAAAAAAAAAAAAAAAAGCAAAAAAAAAACAAGGAAAACACAAAAAAAACTAAAAACAGACAATTTGCTTCGATACCTGCTGACAAAAAGAGAAAACAACAGAAGACACAACATCAGAGAAACTGTAGCAACAACCAACATCTGTATGAATCACAATACATTCTAATAGTTAAGTGTTATTGATCAGCACACATAATTAATATTACAAAATAAGTTTTGAAGCAACAGCAAATCAAGACAATGTGTGTCTGTGAGCACCTGTTTTTACACCAATGTGAATGCTTGAGTGTCCACCTGTATGTGTGAGCGTGCTTGGCTCCCCAGGACACGGGACCCCCAGGGGGTCAGTCGCAGGGACAACCGCGGCCCTCACCCAAAAAAGTGCAGAGGAGCACCCGAAGGTGGGATCCCTGACAGCCACAGTACAGACGCCCCAGGGTGCCGTGACGGCAAGCCTGCAGGCTCCGCCGGCAGCCGACCACACAAGGGCAGACCGGCCTCTGGGTCCGGAGATTCAAGGGCCTCCCCCCCCAGCCCAGCAAAGCCAGCGGCCAGGCCCCGCCAGGCGACCGCCGCGAGCGTGCCAGCGCTCGCCCGAGCATCCTGCCCCGGCGCAGGAAACCACCAACGCACCGGCGGCATCCTCCACCGGCAGGACATGATGGTGGGGTGGGGGTCAACTGAGATGATGAGTGAGGTGGAGTCTAAGGCCCCACCTGACACATAGACGTAGACGAACAAGCACATGTATACACAAGCTTACATTCCCACCCTCATGCACGCAAACGAATATTCACACCCTCGCTCCACATGTAGACACACAAAAATGGACACGCTACCCACACTCGCACCCCCCATATACACTCTATACTCCTAGACCCAGGCACCCCCACCCCCAAGGGGGTAATCAGCGCCCGATCCCGGAGCTGAACCCCCTTCACTCTGGCGCGGGAACAGGAAGACCACCCCGGTCCCCGCAGCAGTAGAGAAGACCACCAGCCCTGACCAGGTGGCCAGCTCATCCTCACAGCCCCCAGCTCTGGACAGAGAACACAGAGAGCAGGGGTGTAAAATAAAAAAAAAAAAAAAAAAAAAAAAAAAACTTGCTTCACCCCACCCGCTCAAATGTAGTGTTGGTGTGTGTTGATCTACGGTGCTTTAAAACAGGGGTGGTTTAAAACAGGGGAGGGGCACCCTCCACAAACTTGTGTCAGCTCGCCCCCTCCCTAGAGCCCTCAGTGTCTATGTGCAACTTAAAATTGAGAATTGGGCACTGGCACCCGAGGGAAGGCTGAATGAACAGACCGCCCTCCAGATGTCATTCAGTGTGCCCAACCCCCAAGGCCCTATATGTATGTGTCATGTGACAGTAAGTAAAGAGAGTGTCTAAGCTGTAATGTGTAATTGAGATGCAGGTGGCCACGAGGAGACAGAGGAGTACCACCTCCCCCGCATCCCAGCGACACACCCGCACCTCAAAACTCTATCTATGTGTTGGTGTATTGGAGCGGGAGAAGTGAAGCCTTAGGAATGGGGAGGAAAACATCAGAAGGGGCAAAATGCCCACCACCCGCTTGGAGCCAGTTCCCCCACTGACCCCCACAGGCACCCCCGCTACCCCAAAGGGGCCTCTCTCGATAGGCTGGTGCAGTTGCCGCAGAGCAGCCAATGGGCGCGCGAGCTGTCTCGCCCATGTCTGCATGCTGCTGCAATGCGTTTTACATTATTGCAAAATTAAGGATAATTTTTTGGCTTCAGTATCTCGTGGAAAAGAGGTTTTCCCCTAGCGTAAGATATTACGCAGTACGAGAGAACCTCTCGTAAGAGAACGTATTTTATCAATTCTCAAACGTTTGGTATACAAACCCGTTAAATGTCATCGCACAACTTGGTCTTGTGTTTGAGCTCTGCAAGATCCTGATTCCATCCTCCAGTAAAAAGCCAGCATTTACACTAGATGTGGAAACACATTATTATACAGATAAAATTAATAAAATTTATAATGCCATTCTACACATTTGCTTCTTGCACTCATTTAAACAATTCCATAACAGTTTAAATGGATGAAGGCCATGAACTACAGATGGGCGGTTTCATTTGCTTTGTAAGGTTATCTGATATAGCAAGAGCATTGCAAAACTGCTAAACTGTCAAAATAAATCAATAAATACAAATTATTAAAATAATAATAATAAAAAATACAATAGATCTTTTGTTTACTAAACCATTTTGTATTTCTAAGGTTTTCAATTCCTCAAAGGTCAGTGACTGTGTGATCAGTGTCATTAATTCATAGCCTTTTAATGTTTAATGTTTAATGTTTTAAGAATATAAACTCTGCCATGTCATTCATAACCTGTGTGTCTTTCTTTCTTCTGCAGAACACAGAAGAAGATATTTTGAATAATGCTGGTAATAAAACAGTACCCTTTCGAAGGGAACTCGAACTGCGTCAAACGCTATGGGGAACGCCTTCGTGTGAACCGGTGTCTGAAACGCTTGTCTAATCACGACAATCCTATTGTAACGATAACCAGCTGGAGTGCCCTTGAGAGCCACCAGAGACTATGCTCCACAATAGACTATGATCACTTCTTCACAAACTACATTTCCCATAACTCACTGCCCGGACTCATCAGCACTCATCTCATTCACCTGTGTCTTATCACCTTGTTTCACTCACAACATAAATACCTGGTTTTCACATTCACTCAGTGCGAAGTCTTGTTTTACTGTTACTACATTTCTGAGCGTTATTTACCCGTGTTTGATTCTTGTTTTGCTGACCTTGGACTGTTTCACCGTTTCCTGATCGTTTCTCTGCCTGGCCTGACTCGGATTGTTTATTGGACTCTGATTATTGCTGCCTGCCCTGACCTCTGCCCGTTATTTGGATATTCTCTGTGTTTCCTCCTTTGATCTGTTCGCTGTTGATGACCCTGCCTGTACGACTACTCTGTAAATAAACTGCATTTGGATCTTCACCTTCGAGTCTCGGAGCCGTTTCGTAACAGAAGACTTCGCCACACCCAGATCCAGCAGCTACGACCTCCAGGAATCCAGCAGTACGGATCTCGCCTGATCTTCCCTGCATGAGCCGGGAGTTCGCTGGACAGATCGCGGCCTTGGCCCTGGATAGCCTCGATCTGTTCCAGTACACCTGGGGGTTTGTTCCTCTCGCTGCCTCTTGCTCTCTGGGTGACGAGGCAATTAAGTTGTGTTACCGGCTGGGGGCTAAGGAGGTCGACCCGAGGGAGCTCCCCGATCTCTCCGGTCTGGATTGGAGAGAGGCACTCTCCAGATGTCTGGAGAGCTTCCTTCCGTGGCACGCCATGTCACCGTCTGCACTTCACGCCAGTCCAGCCGAGCCTGCACTTCACGCCAGTCCAGCCGAGCCTGCACTTCACGCCAGTCCAGCCGAGCCCGCACTTCACGCCAAATCTGCCGAAGCCAAGGCAGTATGCGTCATGCCCACCGCCCCTGAGACTGACAGCGTCATGCCCGCCGCGCCTGAGACAGCAAGCGGCATGCCCGCCAAGCTAGAGCCTTCACCGCTGGTCTCGTCCAGCACAGAGCCCTCTTCACCGCTGGTCCTGTCCAGCCCAGAGCCCTCTTCGCCGCTGGTCCTGTCCAGCTCAGAGCCCTCTTAATCGCTGGTCCTGCCCAGCTCAGAGCCCTCTTCGCCGCTGGTTCCGTCCAGTTCAGAGCCCTCTTCATCGCTGGTCCTGTCCAGCTCAAAGCCCTCTTCATCGCTGGTCCTAACCAGCTCAGATTCCTCTTCACCGCTGGTCCTACCCGGCTCAAAGCCCTCGCTGCCGCTGGTCCCGTCAAGCTCAGAGCACGCTGATCCTGATCCAGAAACTGAGCTTCACGTCACTTCTGCCGATCCAGAGACTGAGCTTCACGTCACTTCTGCCAACCCAGAGACTGAGCTTCACGTCACTTCTGCCGACCCAGAGACTGAGCTTCACGTCACTTCTGCCGATCCAGAGACTGAGCTTCACGTCACTTCTGCCGATCCAGAGACTGAGCTTCACGTCACGTCCGCTCGCCAAGAGTCTCGTCCCGCCGAGACTGAATCTGTTCCTGAGCCTGAATCTGATCCTGAGCCTGAATCTGTTCCTCTTCCTCTTTCTGCGCCTGTGTCTTCGGACAGATGGCCGACTTCACGCCTGTGTCTTCGGACAAGATGGCCGACTCCACGCCTGTGTCTTCGGACAAGATGGCCGACTCCACGCCAGTGTCTCAGGACAAGATGGTCTCCGCCGAGCCAGTGTCTCAGGACAAGATGGTCACCGCCGAGCCAGTGTCTCAGGACAAGATGGTCTCCGCCGAGCAAGTGTCTTCAGACAAGATGGCCGCCGCTGAGGCGGTGTCTGTCCCTGAGCCGGTGTCTGTTCCTGTCCCTGAGCCGGTGTCTGTTCCTGTCTCTGTGTCTGTTCCTGTCCCTGAGCCGGTGTCTGTTCCTGTCTCTGTGTCTGTTCCTGTTCCTGAGCCGGTGTCTGTTCCTGTGCCATGGTCGCCTCCCTGGCCGCCTGAAGGGTCGTCTCCTCCCTGGCCGCCTGAAGGGTCGTCTCCTTCCTGGCCGCCTGCACTGCCTGCTCCGCCCTGGCCGCCTGCACAGCCTGCTCCGCCCTGGCCGCCTGCACAGCCTGCTCCGCCCTGGTCGCCTGCACAGCCTGCTCCGCCCTGGTCGCCTGCACAGCCTGATCCGCCCTGGTCGCCTGCACAGCCTGCTTCACCCTACCGCAGTCTCAAGGTCCTCTTCCGCTCCACGGACCTGGCCCTCCATCCCGCCCCCGGATCCGCCTCCGGGCCACCTCCCACCTGGACATTTTTGGAGCGTCTGGAAGCCGCTCTTTGGGGAGGGGCTATGTAACGATAACCAGCTGGAGTGCCCTCGAGAGCCACCAGAGGGCGCTCCACAATAGACTATGATCACTTCCTCACAAACTACATTTCCCATAACTTCACTGCCCGGACTCATCAGCACTCATCTCATTCACCTGTGTCTTACCACCTTGTTTCACTCACAACATAAATACCTGGTTTTCACATTCACTCAGTGTGAAGTTTTGTTTTACTGTTACTACATTTCTGAGCGTTATTTACCCGTGTTTGATTCTTGTTTTGCTGACCTTGGACTGTTTCACCGTTTCCTGATCGTTTCTCTGCCTGGCCTGACTCGGATTGTTTATTGGACTCTGATTATTGCTGCCTGCCCTGACCTCTGCCCGTTATTTGGAAATTCTCTGTGTTTCCTCCTTTGATCTGTTCGCTGTTGATGACCCTGCCTGTAAGACTACTTTGTAAATAAACTGCATTTGGATCTTCACCTTCGAGTCTCGGAGCCGTTTCGTAACACCTATTGGCCGGCGACAGCCTATGACATCATCAGAAGTGCGACCCGGAAGTATATAAGGGGAGCCTGGAGAACATGTCAACAGCTTTTTCATCTTCAGGGACTGTTTTGTTTGTACGCTTCAACCTGAAACTTCAAAAAGGTAATCATGGCTTGTGAAAAACTCATGATTTCTGTTCTGTCTGTGCGCACCAATCTTGCACTTCTATCTACTCCTCAACCAGACCACCTAGAGACTTCGGGTTTTCGGCATTATGTTAAGGAAGGTCTAATCTCGGGAACGCACAAAAAAAAATCCAGGAAAAGATTTACTATCTCTTAGTGTTGTGATCCCATGACGTGAGAAAATTGCGCTAAAACACTCACTGAGTTTTTATTACTTGTTTCCCTTGAGAAAACTCCACTCCCGTCTGCTCTCTTCTTGAGGGAAGAGGGACAGACATCTGTACCAGTGCCAATCTGTAGTAGCGAACAGGTTGGCTGTATGGAAAATTCTCTAGTGAAGCCACCGTTCATCTGAGCATCTAATAGACATTTTGGGTGAGATGGCTTCCTCCCTATCGGGAGTTATTCTACTGAGGCCACCGCTCTGTCAAGCTCCATATAGAACTACAAATTCAAGCATTGGCCCTCTTCGGGCCACCTTGATAGCCACCTTATACTAGAGCAGCAGTTCTCCTCTTACTTTTAGAGTCATATGAGATTATAGCTCTGAACTTCAATCACTTTATATTCGTGTGTCGGCCCTCACGGGGTCGCCTCGATATCTGGCTTAGGCTTAACTAGGGAATTGGTTTAGTTTTCCTAGTACTGGCCTCCTCTTACTACAAGAGTCATCTAGCCAAGTCCCACCTTTTGCACTAGGTGTAAAAATGCTAGTGGTGTTACAGGGTAGATAGCAGCATAGGTAGCAGGCTATCTTCAAAAAAATAAATAAAAGAAGCCTCCTATGCAGATATCCCATGGGAGTTGTCAGGCTCTTTCTCTCTAGAAAGTAAAGAGCAGTATGCTCAGGCCTCCGCCCTTTAGAGCTGAGCATTGTAGCTAGTTTATCCAGCTAGGCCTTTAAATTGAAAAAGGATTTTTTTCCGCTGAGCCCCTTGAATAAAATATTCAAGTCATAAGGTTGAATGTCGTTGGCCACTTATTGTGGCCTCCATTTCCTTGGGTTTAGTAGAGATGTAAAATCTGTCTTGTAAAGATACAAGATAATAGGCCTTGACCCTGATACATTCCTCAGGGTCATGCTGATAGTACTCCCCTTGTAGGGTCTTTATTTAGAGTACTTTGCTACCCATAGCTCATATGATATCACCCTTCACCACCCAGGCTCAGGTAGAGACAGATTAGTTACTTCCTCCCACTTGGGATGGTTGAGTATGCTCCCTAGTGCCTAAGCACTGCCTGGGCTGACGCCCGTGACATTCGACGCTGTAGGCCTTACAGTAGGCCTCCACGATTGTTTTAAACCCCTTGCTTTAAAGGGTCGATTGCATTTCTGCTAAGTACACTGCCTGTTAGCAATGTAAACCTTAGAGCGGGAGGCACTCCCCTTATTAGGGTCCCTTTCAGAGTTCCCAGCCTCCACAGGGCTCTGAAGTACTGTGTAGATCCAGGATCGAGTAGAGTCACTCGTCTCGTTTGTAAGGGCTTTGAAAACGTTATGCTGCGTTCTACTCTCCAGGATGCCCGTCTCTCTATGATCCGGTCTGTGAGTGCTTACTGCCACTATCTGCAGTCCTCCTTATCGCATGCCTTCACTAGTGAGGCGAATAGTGTTAGAGACACTGTTTAGAGAACAAAGCAATGCCCAGGCCGACGCCCGTGACTTTCGAAGTTGTAGGCCTTACAGTAGGCTTCCTCGATGAATCTGGTAACGTAAAATTGTACTCCCCTTGCTTTGAAAGGGTCGATAGTACTTTTTGCTGAGTACACTACCTGTTGGCAATGTGAAATAAGTATAACCAGGCCCACAGAGATGTCTGTGAGATCACCAGACTTCTGTGGCTAGCTCTGCTAAACAGTCCCGCTATCAAGTAGTTAGGCCTCAACAGGCCTACTTGAAGGCAAACCCCCAACGAGTTGGATGCTTAGGACTGCTAAGGCAAAACCTAGCCCACAGCCTGGTCAATACTTATCAGGTTTTGAGTATAGTGTTCCAGAATCTATCTGAGGATCGTTCTGTATGAATACTTAGCTCCCCATAGCGCTTAACGCAGTTCGAGTTCCCTTCGAAAGGGAACATCTCAGGTTACGACTGTAACCTATGTTCCCTGAGAACAGGGAACGAGACACTGCGTCTCGTCGCCATGCCTCGGGATGCTTGCTGAACTGTCCCTTCAGACGATAATCTGCTGACATGTTCTCCAGGCTCCCCTTATATACTTCTGGGTCGCACTTCTGATGATGTCATAGGCTGTCGCCGGCCAATAGGATTGTCGTGATTAGACAAGCGTTTCAGACACCGGTTCATGCGAAGGCGTTCCCCATAGTGAACATAGGAAACATAGGTTACAGTCGTTTTGGTTTAAACATTTCTTGTCCAAACAATGGAAGTCAATGGGATCTGAAACTGTGTTACACAAGCATTCTTTAAAATAACTTATTTTGTGTTCCTCAGAGGAAAACAGGTTTGGAACAACATGAGGGTGAGTAAATTATGACAGAATTTCCCTTTTTGGATGGACTATTCCTTTGAACATTACATACACAGTTGTTATCAACAGACAAATTCACATAGAAACAGGACAGAGGTGATTCCAGATGTTACTCACGTGAGTTCGGTTAGACTGGGGCAATTCTGGGTCAACTTGAGGGTCCAAACAGACCACATCTCAGTTAGACACCTCACGCTCATTACCATCTTTTTCAGGTTAGAGAAGGAATAGAGAAATGACAGTAATGCATCTGAATCCCTTTGGTGAATTATTATTTGAAAAAGTCTGGTCCAGTCGATGTTGATTATCTCTGAGTGTGGAAAGGTGAGACTGAATGATTCCAAATCCAGATGGGGATGCCGGCCAATCTCTATGCAGATACTATTAAAAAATAATTTAAAAAAGATTCAAGTTGTTGTTGTGTCTATTAAGTCAATAATTTCTTGCTTAGAATATCTTTTTGTGATTTTTTGATTAATTGGTGGTTTGTTGGGCACCAGCCAATATTTGCATCATTAGCAAGTCAAAAAAGATAAAAGTGTGTACCTTATTTTTTTAACTATTTTGGGTGACCAATTTAGTTACATTATTACTATTAGAATTATAATCTATTCGATTGCGGAGACCAAGTATGCCAGATAAACAGGAGAACAAGATGATGATATAATTGGTTATACAAAAAATATTAATCATATAATTATTTCTGGTAATCATGAGAAAAAAACTATTTTGATGTAAATAAAAATGAAAAAAATTCACTTGTTCTTCACCTGGACGGCTCTTTGTTGATTGACAGAACAAGTGAGCGGTAGCTGGTTACACAAACACTGCAAACCAAAACACAGAAAAAATATACATGAACCTTACATTTAAACAAAAGCACATTAAAGGATGATAGCATGTGTGCATAAAACGCATTAAAATGTATAAAATATATTTTTAAACATTACCTCTGTGAGATCAGGGTCTGTCCTCTCGCGAGAGCGTAGATCAGTTCACCGAGATCAGAGTCTGATGGACCTCTTATAGTCAATCTTCAAAATAAAATACAGAACTTCACTGTACAGACTAAGTTTAACTTGCAATAGCTAATTATAGATTAGATATTAATTACATCCACTAAATATCTGTTTTAGATTAAAGCATTTACCTTCTTTAAACTTTTGAAGTTCAGGCAAAATCATAGACAAATCTTCCGATGACAAATACAAATTAGAAATTTCTTCAATGCTCTGACAGCACTGAGAGCAGTACAGCAGGGCACAGACGTCTGTTCTTCTGAGCAATTTACCATATTCTATATTCCTTTTTCTGAGCAATTTACCACGTGGATCAATCTTTTTCCAGGATCCCATTGCTTCTTTAACAAAGTCTTCTTCATGAAGTTCATAGAGACAGTGAAGAACTAAAACTGTTTCCGAAAACAAGGAACAACCTTGATTTTGACTTTTGATCTTTTTCAAAATCCATTCTTTCAGATCAGCCTGTGTTTTTGGACGAATGAACAGACCATGTTTTTTAAGTGTGAATCTCACATCCTTATTCAACAAACCAAATGCAAATTGCACCACAGCTGGTTTTGTGAAAATATCATCGAAAAACCTTGTAAGTTTTCCCAGGGACTCTTCTTCATCCAGAAGGACATAGTACAGAGCAGTGAAGAACTCCTGAAAGCTGAAATGCATGAAACTGAACATCGTCTCCTGGTGGATTCTTCTCTTAAACAGGAACTTGCACAAGAATGGATTTCCAGCAGGGTCTGAAATGGTTTCATTCACACTTTTCTCATCCAGCAGGACTTGCTGTTCCTGCATCCCTCTCTCTGCCAGCTGACCCAGACTCCTCAGCAGGGTCGGGACGGACTGACTCAAACCCTGGCAGTGATGCTCCAGAAGAGTGCACACAAAGTCCACGTAGATGGAGGTGGTGGTTTCCAGTCCGCTTGTCGCACCTGCACCATATTTGAATCTCTCCTGGATAGTTGTGCAGATGATCCAGCAGACGACAGGGATTGAGCAGGCAGTGATGAGGGTTTCATTTGCCTTCACATATGTATAAGCCTCCCTGGAACGTTCTTCATTTTGAAAAAACTTCTGGAAGTACTCCTCCACCCCCTTTTCTGAAAATCCCACAATCTCAGAGAAACGCTGAGGTCCTTTGAGCAGATTACTGAGTGTGTCCGTAGCTGTAGACCTGGAGGAGACCAGCAGGAGAGACTCTGGCAGGATTCGACCCCTCAGCAGGGCACAAAGAGTGTCCACAGGTGGGGCTTTCTGAAGCAGATCAGTGTGTGCTGACGTGTCATTAATGTCCTGTTTGAGTTTCAGCTCATCAAATCCATCAATGACCACAAGCACCTTCTCTGGCGACTGCTGTAAAATCTGTGAGATCTCATGTGATGATAAACTACAACTGCAGCTCAAGATCTCCACCAAACTCTTCTCGCCAGGAATGCGATTTATTTCTTTACACTTTAAGTGGAAGACAATATCAAACCGCCCTTTGTAGAGGTCACCAGATGCCCAGTCCATCATGATCTTCTGCACAGTGAAAGATTTCCCGTTTCCAGAATTTCCCTGCAGTATCACAGAATTAGGACTGATCCCGTGGTCATCTGGGTCGAACAGAGAGTTGAGATGGACAGAGTCTCCACTGCTCCTGGAGCTGAGGACCTGCTGGAAGCTCTCTCCACTGGAGCAGATCTCTTCTTCTCGCTCTTTTCGATCTCTATGTTTCTGAAGTATCAGAGGTTGTGTGAAGCGCTCAGACAGCAGCACATGTTCACCAGGCAGTGAGTTATACTCAGTCACATACTGATACTCGCTGCAGATCCACTTCATATATTTGTGAATCACTGAGCTGATTTCTGTAGAAAAGGTCAATGTTCAAAGAGTTTTTTTTTTTCCTGATTCAAACACAGTAAGAAATTCCAGAGCAGACAAATACCAACTAAATTACCAGATCGATGGAGTGCAATATTTAAAACATATTATTATAAAATTCATCAGTCACCTGAGGAATGTGTTTTTTCAGAGTGTGTGTGATGTCCTGTGGAGCCTGTAGAACATTAGACACACTTGATACATTAATTGATTTATTAATTGATATATTGATTAAGGCATTTCACATATATTTTCAAACATTTTACATCAATCTATCTCGCTATTTATCTTGTTGTCTGTCTGTCTGTCTATCTGTCTGTCTATCTATCTATCTATCTATCTATCTTACGGTTTGAAAAGCAAAGACTGTCAGACTCTCAGCTGATCCACATCTACTTAAAGGAATATGCAGGCCCGTCGCGACTAGGCAAGCAAACCAAGCAATTGCTTGCCCCGAGCTGGCCTGGGGCCCCAAGACAATGACTGGTTAAGAATAAAATGCAACGACAAACTGTGTGAGCGCCCCTTTGATAGTCAATGCAGTAAAGTGCAATGACACTGTTATCGGGATCCCCCTCAAGGGGGCCCCCCTCAGTAGTCGCTGACAGCAGCCAGCCAACTACGTGATCTCTGCTGCCGGCAAAATACAAAACCTCCTCGGCAGTCATCATGAAGCGAAATTATGCAAGTAAAACAAGATAGTGGTAAGTGATAAATTACACTGGATAAAATAGATCTACTTGTCTTGTACAAAAGGTGTAATTTTGCAGCAGGTAGGCTAGCAAAAATATGTTTATGTTAGCTGTCTGCCTGACGGCAAATGCTGCTTGTAACGAACAGTTAGTGCAACTATTTTTTCGAACGGACGGAATATGGTTACATACTGTAATATGTTTTTTTTAATGGGATAAGGAAGACGCAGATCTGTTCCAGAATCACTGTTTATCGTATTTAATGACATGACATTGCTATAGCGTTGTAATAGGTTTTGATGAAAGTGGCATAGATAGCATGCTATACTAACTATTCCACCGTGATAATCTATTTACCAAATGGGGGTTAGGAAAACCACACAATAAATTCTGTGCATATCAAACATTAGCTCGGGATGTTTTTAAGCATTGGTAGTTGTGAAAGCTGCTGTATCCCTTCCCTTCTAATATCAAAATATGGAAATGCTAACATATCTTTTCAGTAACACTTTATAATAACCATCATTAATAGATGGTAAATTGTTATTTAATCTTTAGTTAATTGTCATTTAACTGTTAGCAAACAGTCTTTTTACTTAATAAAAACTTTGTAACCCATCTATAAACATTATTTAACCAGAAAGAGGGGGGTGGTGTTGTGGTGTTTGGGGGGGCCTCCATGTCCATTTTGCTTGGGGCCCCCAAATTCCTTTAAACGGCTCTGGGAATATGACGCCTATCACTGTATTCATATATAAGCTCCTCCAGTATTATCAACAGCTATCGCGTTTCTCAGGAGCAAATTACCCTCCTCCATCCCCAGCTCCTCAGTATTTGGTCAGTATTTGGCCTTCTGATTCCCCTTTGAATCAGACTAAATTCTCGAATTATGTTGTACATTAAAATATTGACATTAATGATATCTGCAATACATTCATGTTGGTTCTGTTCTGTGTACCCTAAAGGGGGTTATTGCTGCTCTCCCTGCTCTTATCCATGCTAGGCTGCCCAGAACATAACCATACCGCAAATCCAAAATATATGCTAATTGTCAATCGTATTTGACGATAGTGGTCCTGACAGAAATAAGTGAACAAGATGGAAAGTTAAGACAAAATATTTAAGGTTTCTACAAGAGCTTCTGCAATTTGTGCAATGCCTGTAAAAGTACATATTTTAACAGTACATATCTCAGTACATACTCTAGTTCTAGACACATATGGTATAATAGCCAAAATTAGCGTGCTCTTACCTAAGTCTCTAAACAGAGATGGCTCATGCTTTTCCAGTCTAGAATAAAAGGCAGATTTAACCTTGTCTCCTCCAGAGTGCAACACTTCATATAACTCTCTCATTTTCTCCTGCTTAGTATCTGCTGCTCTGATCTTACAGTACGGCTCATATTTCAGCATGCCACCGGACTGCAGCTCATCCGCTATCGGCATCACCATCTTTACTCTCTGGACAAGTTTCGCCCAGTGGGCGTCCACAAACCGAGCACCTGGTAGAGAGATAATAACATGATAACTGCTCACAAGGGAGAAAGTGATTTAATAAGATTCAAGAACAGGATATTCTATAGTGTAGCAAGTACTTATTTGGGCAACTTCACTTTTAATCAGTGTAAAGCAGACTTTTTTCATATGACTTTCTCTGCTTTTACTGTGGTAACTACTTACGCTCTGAGTCTTGGTCCATGGTGTCTCATAAGTGTCTATGACGTGTTGTAGAGAGCTGTCTTAAGTTGTCCTCTAGGAAATGAAACATAATGCACGTAGTGTGAGATGGTTGAAGAGAGCTTTTGTGACCCATGGTTAAAGATTGGTATGCAGTAAATTAAGTGGCATGTAGAAAAATTTATCTAACATGCACAACCCAAATTTGGCCTTTACTGAATATACAGTCAAAAAACAAAATGGTACAGACATAGGAGGTTGATTAATTTTCTGATAAATAAATGTATCAATCGTCTTCTGCTTTTGACTCAGTATTGTCAAATGTCATATTGTATAGTTCTGTCATGAAACCTCTGTAGAGATTGACATGATAATGGATATGTCACCAGAGTCCAGTGACAGTTTCAGGCCCTGTCCAGAGTTAAGTGCAGGCTTCAGCCCCTGACCAAAGTCCAGTGCAGGCTCCAGCCCCTGACCAGAGCCCAGTGCAAACTCCAACCCCTAACCAGAGCCCAGTGCAAGCTCCAACCCCTAACCAGAGCCCAGTGCAGGCTCCAGCAACTGACCAGAGCCCAGTGCAAACTCCAACCCCTAACCAGAGCCCAGTGCAAGCTCCAAACCCTAACCAGAGCCCAGTGCAGGCTCCAGCCACTGACCAGAGACGAGTGCAAGCTCCAACCCCTAACCAGAGCCCAGTGCAAGCTCCAGCCCTTGACCAGAGCCCAGTGCAAGCTCCAGCCCCTAACCAGATACCAGTGCAGGCTCCAGCCCCTGACCAGAGCCCAGTGCAAGCTCCAGCCACTGACGAGAGTCCAGTGCAGGCTCCAGCCCCTAACCACAGCCCAGTGCAAGCTCCAGCCCCTGTCCAGAGCCCAGTGCAGGCTCCAGCCCCTGACCAGAGTCCAGTGCAAGCTCCAGCCCCTGACCAGAGTCCAGTGCAAGCTCCAGCCCCTGACCAGATCCCAGTGACAGCTTCAGGCCCTGTCCAGAGTTAAGTGCAGGCTCCAGCCCCTGACCAGAGTCCAGTGCAGGCTCCAGCCCCTGACCAGAGTCCAGTGACAGCTTCAGGCCCTGTCCAGAGTTAAGTGCAGGCTTTGTTGGAGAATTTCCCTTGTCTCGTTTAAAAGTCTGAATGTTGTAATGCCAAGCAGAAAATTGGTCACAAGGATAAGAGAATGGAAAAGTACCCAAAAATCTGTAAATGCAGGTGTTGGGATGCAGTGGAAGAAAAACATGTTATATAAGATGTTTTGTAGATGTTCCACCAAAAGAAGAAGGTCTAGGGGGAAATATTTTTAATGGTGGCAAGGCCACAAGGAGTGACAAAGAAGAAGAGATAGATATGAGGACGCCCATTCTTCTGACCTGGAACTTCGACTCTGAGAGCTTTTTTGAGACCTGAACCAAAAAGGACTTTGAATTTGCCACAACAGCTTCAGTCCCTGACCAAAGTTCAGTGCAAGCTCCAGCCACTGACCAGAGCCTAATGCAAGCTCCAGCCACTGACCAGAGCCCAGTGCAGGCTCCAGCCACTGACCAGAGCCCAGTGCAAGCTCCAGCCACTGACCAGAGCCCAGTGCAGGCTTCAGGCCCTGACCAGATACCAGCCCAGTGCAGGCTCCAGCCACTGACCAGAGCCCAGCCCAGTGCAGGCTCCAGCCACTGACCAGAGCCCAGTGCAAGCTCCAGCCACTGACCAGAGTCCAGTGCAAGCTCCAGCCCCTAACCAGAGCCCAGTGCAAGCTCCAGCCCCTGACCAGAGCCCAGTGCAGGCTCCAGCCCCTAACCAGAGTCCAGTGCAAGCTCCAGCCCCTAACCAGAGTCCAGTGCAAGCTCCAGCCTCTGACCAGAGCCAAGTGCAAGCTCCAGCCACTGACCAAAGCCCAGTGCAGGCTTCAGGCCCTGACCAGATACCAGTGCAGGCTTCAGCCCCTGACCAGAGCCCAGTGAAAGCTCCAGCCCCTGATCAGAGCCCAGTGCAGGCTTCAGGCCCTGACCAGATACCAGTGCAAGCTCCAGCCCCTGACCAGAGTCCAGTGCAGGCTTCAGGCCCTGACCAGAGTCCAGTGATGGCTTCAGGCCCTGACCAGAGCCCAGTGCAGGCTTCAGGCCCTGACTAGAGTCCAGTGATGGCTTCAGGCCCTGACCAGAGCCCAGTGTAGGCTTCAGGCCCTGACCAGATACCAGTGCAGGCTCCAGCCCCTGACCAGAGCCCAGTGCAAGCTCCAGCCCCTAACCAGATTTAGCAGTTGATCACGTGATGCACGAACGTTCTAATCACACTGTTGTGATCGTACGTTCCAGGGACCAGCCAAGAATAAGCACACCGGTGTGATAGTACATTCATATCAATTCAATATCCCTCCAAATTTGTTGTTTTCTGAGGAACTGGAAAAGGCTGAATTGGAAATGATTGGTCTTTGCCAGAAGAAGAGACATTCTGAAGAACTGGTGGAAAGATCGTGCGATAATTTATCATTTAAACCCAGTACTTCACTCAGATATCATGGGAGTTGGTGGACGTCTTGAAAATGAAATGATGCCTGAAGAGGTTACATCCAGTAATAGTGGCCAATGATCTACATATTTCATATTTTAATTCTGTGGCAAATTCATCATGATGTTGGACATTGTGGACGAAATTATATGCTAGCTAATCTGCGACAGAGATATCAGATCCCTGGTGCTAGCACGGCTATAAAAAGACTTTTGTCCAAGTGTGTACTCTTGTAGTCTGCAGACGTCTTCATGCAACTGCGGGTCATCAGCAGATTTGCCGCAAGACAGAGTTACTTTTTTTTTAAATATTCCAAAAAGTGGTGTACTGTAGCTCACATATTGGAAGCCAGTGAGACTCCCTTTTTACCCATTCGTCATGCACAAATGTTTGTATCCATAATCATGCACAAACGTTTTACTGGGGTTGAGGATTAATAATTTGGCAGTGATTTGGGCAGTTTAACCCTCTTTTCAATATTATATTAGTTTTGTAGTAAGAGGAATAATAATAGTCTTTCATTGTATGGAATATTTCACAATATATATATTTTTTGTACAGTACAATACTGACAAACTTATCAGATTTACTCAAATTACAGTTTATGGTCAGGAGAAAAAAATTAAAACAACTTCCCACGACTTATCCTATAACATTTACATTACATTTATAAGTCACTTAGCAGACACCTTTGAATGATCAATCAGGGAGGTGAAACAGATGTTTCAGAGAAATTTTCATTCAATATTTTATGTACTGCTTAATACAGCGTCTGTTTGTACAAGAATAAAGTGATAAACATAACATAAGCCTATGGTATTTAAATACCAATGTAGGAGTCTATGTTTTTAATCAGTTTTATTTTGATAAACATGACACAATATAACATTGCGATTTGTGACTACATGGAATGAGGTTCTCTCTAGAGAGGGAACGAGTGTTGCATAAGTTTAGCTTACGCTACGGGAAAACTCCTTTTCTCGAGAATACTGAAGCAAAAAATTATCCATTAATTTTTAGAATGTAAAACGCATTTACTGCAGCAGGCAGACATAGGCGAGACAGCTTGTGCGCCTATTGGCTGCTCTGCGGCAACTGCTGCAACCTATCAGTGCGTCTTGGCATGACTCCAGCGCCAATGGGAAGCCTTCCCGCGCTGTCGTCATAGCCCGCCAAAACAGGGTGTGGCTTCGCCTATAAAACCCCCCTGCACAGGTTGCACAAGTGATTTCGTCTCCTTCAGCGAAGGACTTCACTGGATCTGCGAGAGAGAAGCAACGCCGTCGAACAGCATCTCAGCGGGACGAGCTCGAGTCGAGGACCCGGCTGGATATTCGCCACCTTCGCTCGTACCTGCTGCGCTATCTGGCGCTCATATCCTTTTCATTCTCTACGTGTGTGTTCGCCACTGCGACACGCACGTTTGTTCTCTAAAAGAGCAAAGGCATTTTTCAATGCCCATCATGTCCTGTGGCTCGTGCCGAGCCCTCCTCAGCATCGGGGACCGCCACGAGCTGTGCACTTCCTGTCTGGGAAAGGACCATGCGGATCACGCGCTCGCCGACTGCGGCTGCCGTGAGTGCGAATCTTTGCCTCTCTCGACCCTGCGGGCTCGACAGGCTTTGTTTGCCACCCAACCCGCTATTTCTACGCCTTCTGCTGGGCTGCGCCGTAAAAAGCGCCGCTCTCAAAGGCCACCAGAAGTCTCAGTGAAAGAGCACTCGCCGGCGGCGTCCCCGCGAGCCTCTTTCTCTGAGTCCCCCGTCTCTTTTCTCGACGGCCAGCACCCCGCTGCCGCGGCGCCCGACGAGATGGAGCGGGACATCGCGGAGGACGACAGCTGCTCGATTCTGCCGTCCGGGAGTGAGGGCTGGTCAGGCTCTATCCCTGACCCCGCCCCGTCGACGCAGGAATCCAGCGTGAGGGCTGCTATTGACGCTGAGCGCCTAACAGGTTGGACGGCTGTTTTCTGCCTGGACGCCGCTCTGCACCTGTTTCGAGGCCCGCTCCCTTCCTCCCCGAGCTGCACGATATGCTCTTAAGTCTTGGGGAGCCCCGTACTCAGCCAGACTAAAATCCTCTGTCTCTACGACGCTCTCCACGGTTGACTGCGCTCAAGACAGGGGATATCTTTCTGTTCCTCTCGTCGAGGAAGCGGTAGCGACTCACTTGTGCCCGCCCTCTGCGGCCCTCTTCGACGCTGATCGGTCACGCCGCCGCCGGTCAAGCTGCCTCCGCTCTGCATACTGTTGTGGAAATAATTCTATTCGAAAAGTGAGGAGGAAGGAGACAAATACAAAAACCTTTGAAAAGTCAAAGTATCAAAATCTTTTATTTCTTGCAAGAAATTGGCAGTTCACATACAGAAAGCATCTGATATGAGAAGGGCACCAGTCAGTCCCTCTGCTCAGCTTATATACCCTTAACACATCCTGAATATGCTGCATCTGTCTCAAAAGATTGCTTTGTTTACCTTAAAAGGAGATCTTTCTGTTAAAGACCTCTTGTAGAGCATAAATTCTATCTAGACAGGACAATACCATGTCTGCAAAAGTTTCCTGTTATTAGCTGCAGCTTTTCACACATTTTGCTTATCTCTATCTCTACCAAAGCTGCACACATATATTTTTCACACTTGAAGAACACAATAGGTCACTTGAAGTGCACATTGTCTCTTTGTTACTTAGTCTTCTAACCCAGAACATTTTGTTCCCGCAAGCTTGTCTTCACTTATGCATTTCTAAAAACTTGGTTACATATCTTCAATAATGTACTTTTAGCTTATATGATTACATTCCTTTAAATGCTTATGATTGAAAATAAGTGTTCAACGTTAATACAAGTTGTACACACACATCTAGAAATAAAAACACATCTAAAAGTAAAAGAACACTTCTAAGAGTAAAAAACACATCTAAAAGTCACACACATATCTAAATGTAAAATTTCCCTTACAATCCACCCCATGTTCATTTTCAAAGAACATACACACAAAATTTGACATTTACTTCTCCATAATCATAGTAATTTACATCAAGTAAATTTTTCCCATGGCTACTTCATTTCTTAGTCAAACGCATGTTCGCTCTCATTCTCATATTCTTCAGTCTCGGGCACTGTGGCATCCGCCTCAGGTTCCCTACGTATCATTGTGACGTACTCCCCTGTAGTCATCCTAACCATAGTGGTAGACACTGTTCTAGCAGTGATCGTAGAGATACAATTAATCAAACATGGGATCATCAAAATCAAAATCAAAATCAAAATCAAACATGCTATCGGCATAACAGTACTTATCACCCATTTAGTCCACCCCTGGAGGCCAGAAAACCAAGCATCCAGAGAAGATGACATTTCTGGTGGAGTGGCCACAGCCAGTTTCATGTGCTCTATTATGTCTGTTACATTTTGATAGACGTCAGGCAGATTGAAGCAACAGGAAGTCCCTAACATTTTGCACACGCCCCCTCGCTCTGACGTGAGGATGTCGAGCACGATACGATGTTGTACGACTGCCTGTCTGACGCCTCTAAGTTCATAATTCAGTTGTCCTAAAGCATCTTCAGTTTCGTTAGCTAAGCGTAATACCTGCCAGGCTAAGCCATTTATTTTTAACAAGCTGGCAGCAGTACCTGCCCCACCAAGGAAAGACCATCCGGTCATCGATATTCTACTTGTCCAAGGATTCCAAAGTTTGGTACCTTGAAACATTATCGGTATCTTTTCATCAGCTAAGCTTCTCTTTGATCTCATAGAAGTTTGCTTATAGTCGTCATTTTCTTTATTTACATAAACGTCCGTTCCTATATCTAAAAGTCCTGGATAACAGCACCCCATCCAGTTCTTAGGAAGGGAATGGAAAGCAGTTTGACCGCAGACCCATACTGTTCCAGCCGTAGTTTCTCTTAGATCATCGTCGTTACCTGGACACGCAATAAACACACCATCTGATGTTATACATTTGTTGTTATGCATTGTTATCGTAGTTTTGCAATGGGATGTCCCTGTCATTACTGCCCCTCTTTGGAACTCTAATTTGCATAAACATACGTCGCCTAATTGCGGTTTTACTGCCCATACATTGTCAAAGTCTTTGGTACTGTGTTCTGATGGATTCTGACACGCAACCCCCTTTCGAGACATTGATTCGTTTTCGTCAGTGTTTACTCCATTCAGTAATTTCCACATAGCACACGGAATTAATCCTTTTAATTCTCCTAGATTAGTTGATCTTAACGGATGAACCCTCCAGGTCCTATCCATTCTCAGACACCACCAACATGATTGATTAATTTCCAAAGCTTGTCGTTGAAGTAAACTTAACATGCATGCTCTGTTGCCCCCACATTGTATTCTGCTATGTGTAATAGTCGTGTCTTCATGATGTAAATTAAACTGTCTTTCTAATTCAGCATTTTCTTCTTCAGGTATGCTAGAATGAGTTATCAGTTCAGACAGGCTATGGGTTTTCGTGGGTGGATCTACCATTGTAATGTCTATTGGAACATAAGTGTCAGTACCTGCTGTCCACCATGCACAGAAAAATTTTCCTTCCCACTGAGTTGCACCATCGTTTCCTGTTGACAGAGTGACTTTCAATTTAATTTTACGGTTTTCAGTGATTTCTTCGAATTCAATAAGACCTGAAATCATCTTTCTGATTTGACTATTAGGTGATTTATAGTCTGCTTTCGTCATTAAACCATCAAGCATAGCATCTTTATTACCCCCGTATACATCTAGCCATTCACATGGATCTTTACAAAAATACATGGCTTTGCCCCATTTGCTCAAGCTGGTGGGATTATACCCAGGTCCTGCTGCTGAAATAGGATCACATATTATAATCAGTTTACTTTCTTTCCCCTTTGTCATTTGTACCTGTATACTACCATCCTGTGCTAGACCTATGGTCAGACTAGTTAAGAGGATAAGATTTAGTAGCATATTCCCACAATTTACAACCTCGCCAGGCAAGAAAATGTTGTTGTGAAAAAGATATGAGTCCCTTTTCTCTATCTATTGTTGGTCTCAGGGCAGGTCTGGTGGCTATTATTAGACAAGTCACTCCAATGCCCTCACCATCAAAACTCCACAAAGTTCTTGACTCAGTTCTAATGATTCCTAGAATGGCTGAATTGTCTTCAATTAAAGATTCGTCCTCCCTCCAGAGATGATAGTGTTTGAATTGGAAACTTACAGGATGACAAGCCGCACCCTTTAGTCTGTAACCTGTTAGGTACTCGTTGGCTGTATATGGAATTCTTCTTCCGTTGCAGCTACCGCATGAGCTGATGCCTGGGATTCGTCCTCCGTTGCAGCTACCGCAGGAGCTGGCACTTTCCGACAGTGCGTCCCGTGAATCCACGGAGCCCTCTCCTCGACTTTCACTGCAGTGTGAGTTGTCAGCAAAACTTGAAATGGTCCCTGCCACCGTTTTGCTCTCCAGTGTTTCCGCCTCAGATCCTTTATCAGCACGAAATCACCTGGTCTGATGCTGTGCAGGGCTGTCTCAGCCGGTTCTGGAGCCGCTGCCTGTACCTGTTTTGAGATATCACAGAACACCTTATCCAGTTCAACACAATATTGCAACATGTCATGTTCACAAAGAGTGGTGTCAGGCAGTGGTCTAGGTTTGTGTGGTTCCCAGCCCATGTGAGGTGGACGAGCAAACAGAATCTCGAATGGTGAGAGTTGTGCTCGCCCCCTCTTTCTCATTCTCATATAAGTCAAAGCAATGGGCAGAGCCTTAGGCCATGGAAGCCCTGTCTCATCGCAAATTTTTACCAGCTTGTTTTTCAGAACCTGGTTCTGTCTTTCTACCGCTCCAGCTGATTCTGGATGATAGGAACAAAAGTGTTTCCAGGGTGTACCCAGAAACGCTTCAACTGCTGAAATTGCACTGTTCACAAAATGCGAGCCATTATCACTTGATAATCTCTCAGGAATTCCCCATCGTGGGATTATCTCCTGTAGGAGTAATTTTGCCACCCCTTGTGCATCTGCTTTTGCTGTTGGTAAAACTTCAACCCATCCTGAAAAAAGATCTACAGCAACTATGCAGTATTTCTTCTTATCTGATTGTGTCAACTCAATATAATCAAGCATTACATGTGAGAATGGTCTTGGCGGCCTGGGATGCCCCGCCTGTCTCATTGCCTGACCCCTGGCCACATTGTTCGTTCCGCAAATCAGACACCTGCTGCAAAAATCTGCTGCCACTGTGGAAAAACCTTTGGTAAACCAGTTATTTTTCATAATGGAAAACATTCCCGTCTTGGAAGCGTGGTCCAAACCGTGTGTCAGTTTCGCATATGCCTGAAAGAAATGAGAAGGTAAACATGGTTTTTCATTGGGGCCCCACCACTGATTATTTTTATACACACAGCCTGCATCTCTCCATTTTCTCTTGTCATCAGCAGATGCATGCTGCTGCATAGCTTCTATGTCCCCTAGTTCCTCATCCAGCCGTGCTGCTGTGGTTATCTGAACAGGAAGCAGAGCTGCAGCCTTTGCAGCTAAATCAGCTTGTCTGTTTCCTTTAGAAACATCATCACTGCCTGAAGTATGGGCCAGACATTTGCACACTGCCACTTCTTTTGGTAACATCAAAGCATCCAATAATTGACCCACTAACTGGTGATTCAATATTGGCTTACCATCCGCTTTCAAAAACTTTCGATGTCTCCACAACGAGCCAAAGTCATGTACAACACCAAAAGCATACCTTGAGTCAGTGTAAATTGTAACACGTTGGCCACTTGCCAATTTGCATGCTGCAGTCAGAGCAACCAATTCAGCAGCTTGTGCAGAAAAATGTGATGGCAGTGGTTGTTGTTCCAGAACCTCAGTTAATGAAACAACTGCATAACCTGCTCTGTTCTTGCCAAAAGCATCTTTGCTGGATGATCCATCCACAAAAAGAATCATGTCACTGTTGGGTAAAGCCTCGTCTGTCAAGTCTGGTCGTGGACTACATATCTGTTCCAAAGCTGAAACACAACAGTGTGGTTCTCCGTCTTCCTCTGTGGGGAGCAGATTTGCGGGATTCAAAACATTACATCGTTTTACAGTAATGTTAGGCATTTCTAGCAGCACAAAATTATATCTCAGCCAGCGAGCTGCAGATAAGTGAGAAGTCTTTTGTTCTGACAAAATCAGAGACACAGCATGTGGTACAAGCAGTGTTAAATCACTGAAACCCACAAAATCTCTGGAAGCCATCACAGCTCTCTCCGCTGCCGCCACAGCTCTCAGACAAGCAGGAAATCCCCTTGCAACTGCGTCTAACCTGGTGGAAAAGTACGCTACAGGTCTCTGTCTCCCAGCATGTTCTTGTAACAAGACAGAAGACATATAACCATCTTTTTCAGCTACTGTCTGCGTAAACTTTTTCTCTGGATTCGGAATTCCGAGGGTAGGAGAACTCTGCAAAGCTTGTTTCATTTCGCAAAAAGCCCTTTCTGCCTCTTCGGTCCATGTCAGTTTGTCAGAGGCTGCCATTTCCTGCCCGTATATTAATGCTGACAGAGGCCCTTCCTTTTCACTGTAGCTAGGAATGAATGTTCTGCAATACGAAGTCATTCCCAAAAACGACATCATTTGCTTTTTCGTGATCGGTTTAGGAATGTTTTGTATTGCAGTGACCCTTTTGTCAGATAATGACTTCCCATTTGCTGTCAACACGTGACCTAAAAAGGTAACTTTGGATTGATTGATAGCTATTTTACTCGGGTTGACCTTGTGGCCCCGTTCTGCCAAGTAGGTTAACAATGTGATTGTAGCCTGCTTACAGACCTGTTCGTTTGGACAGCAAAGTAACAAGTCATCAACATACTGCAACAGAGCCACGCCAGGTGGAAGTATCAAATCTTCTAAACTGCGTTTTAAAGCTTCGTTGAATATTGTTGGACTTTCACAAAAACCCTGACACAATCGTGTAAAGGTGTATGCTTTACCATTGAAATTAAAAGCAAACCAAAATTGTGAGTCAGGATGCACTGGAACGCTGAAAAAAGCATTTGAAATGTCAACAAGTGTGTAACACTTAGTGTCAGCCGGAATTTGAGCGAGGATCGTATAAGCGTTCGGTACGTTTGGAGCGCGAGCCTCCACGGCGTCATTAACCGCTTTAAGATCCTGGACAAATCTATATTCAACAGCTTGATTTGCGTCCCTAATTTTCTTTACCGGAAAAATGGGAGTACGGACAGGTGAGTCCGGACACTCAACAATGACCCCTTTTTCCAACAAAGAATTAAACACTGGCGTAATGCCTTCAATCGCTTCCTTTTTCAATGGATACTGCATTTTCTTTGGTCTGTAATCAGATTTAGGTTTGATTCGAACAGGCTCACAACCTGCAATCAGACCCACATCATACTTATCTTTAGCCCACAGACAACTCGGAACTCCCTCCAACCCCTCAGGGATGATAGGGAGATGCAATAAAGTCAGACCGTCAAAGTTCACTTCCTCCTCCAAGACTGTGACTGATCTCAAACCTCTCAATGTTTTATGACACGGTTGTTTAAACCATCCGGTACTTTAACTTTGGCAGATCATTCTTTGTTGATCTATTATGACCCAGTCGGTCAGTTCATGGCACTTGGTCATGAAGGGACCTGCGTCACGCCATTCAGCCTTCACTGGTTTAGCCAGTGAGATATGAGGCTGTGCATCTTCCACGTCATAAAACATTGCCTGTTTGTCAGTCAGTTTCACCCCCAAAACACACCAGTGGTTTGTCCAATACAAGTAATCTGTCTTTATATTTTCCACCTCAACATTAAACCAACGCTGCTCAAATTCATCATCAGGTTCAATGCTGACATGTGAAGTACAGTGCAGATCTGAGTCATTCATAAAATCAGATGATGACAACACTCTGTCATGAGCCTTTGTGGTCAGACACGTGTTAGAAACTTGCCATTCATAAACAAACAGATGGGTTTCCTCTGCTTCTAAATGCAGCATTCTCATGTCAGCCTGAAGCCCCTTAGCAGTACAGTGAACAGAAATACCCAGTTTGCACATTAAATCTCTTCCCATCAGATTAACTGGACATGACTGAGAAATCAGAAAACTGTGCTTAAATTTTCTCTCATTAATTGAACACCCAAACGGCGTTGAGAATGGTTCAACAACCACATGACCAGTAGCACTTCTGGAAGAAGTCATTTTCCCAGAATATGAAATAGGTTGTGTTAATTCTGTTTCTTGAATAATGGAGTTACTCGCGCCTGTATCTAACAAAAATAATAATGTTTTGTCCAAAACATTTACTTCTATCAAAGGTAAGGAATTTTTAGCCCTATAGAAAACATTAGCAAGCATGTCTTCATTGCAGAGAGCAGAGTCAGAAACGAAAGGAGAATGATACTTATCTGATGGAGAGTCAGGAAACCCGTTGCTCGCACCCCCCTCCTCTCAGTCTGCCTGCCCCGTGTTGAACGCCGCTTGCGGGCAAGTGTCACGCCAATGTCCCTTTTGTCCGCAGATAAAGCAAGTGTCCCGATCTGGACGCTGCTGGTTTTGTGAAAAATGTCTATCTTTTCCACGACCCCGTCCTCTGCCTCTTCCCCCACTACTACTTTGGTTGCGTAGATAGTGGTTTTGCTTGAGATTGTTGTTATGCAGCGCTATCAGAGCTAGAGTAAGATCTTTGTCTTGTTTGGTGATTTTGGCTGTTTTCTGCTTCTTGATGATTGTTTCGTGATGTTTTGCATGTCGTCTGATTTCAACTGTGGAGGCCAGTTGCCATCCAACACAGCTTCTTTCAATTTCTTTTGAAATTTCTCTGTCCAGTCCATCCATGAACAAAGTTCTCAAATAGTCATCATAAGGATCAGACCCCATAGCTTCTGCATTCTGGCCTGTTGGTGGTGGTCTTTTTTCGATACCACCATGGCGATCAAAGCACTCTTTCAGCCGAAGAAAATATGCTTCAGTGGTTTCATCTTTCCCTTGAATGCATTGACGAACTTGGTTAATGTCCATCGTGCGTGGAAATACTTTCTGTAAAGCGTTGATGATTCCCTCGACTTTAATTTTATAGTCACCGTTTGTCTGATGGTTGTAGTCGACATGTATCATTCGGGCATCTTCTGGCCAGTGCTCAGACATTTTTGCCATCTGCACTGCTCCATATCTCAAAACCAGTAGTCTCCACAGTTCACCGAGAGTCGGTCTGAATTCTCTGCAGAAAAGAGCTAAATCAACACCCAGTCTTGCCCCACCTGCTTCGATGTTTGGCAGGTGTTCAGAAGCTTGCTTCAGTTCCTCTTGGGTCCATGGTCGCATCACCAGAACCGATCCGTTTGGTCCCGCCACTTCGAGCATCTGTGCCTGAAAATTCTGGAGACTTTCGTCGTCATCATCGCTTTCACTTTTTATCTCTGTCTCTGAGTCATCAGTCTGATAACGTTGGTTTCGCAGGGTCTGTTGCCGCCTTAACGTGGCTCTGGTCGAATCTTGATCAACTTTTCTTTTTCGCTGCGTTCGTGAGTGCAAAGTCAAGTTTCTCATGTTTGTGCTTAGCAGGTCTTCTAAGTCTTTGTTGCATTTCTGCGACTTGGCTTCTCTGAACAGTGCACCAGAGCGCGTTGTCGATGCTTCACTTCTTCCTTCCTCTGTTGGAGTGTATTCGGGCGGCGGTGCAGTTGGTGCGCTGGCTTGCACCTCTCCCGCAACTTGAGCAACATCCCCCGGGGCAGGAAAGAGAGCAGGTGGTGGATGTCGAGCCGGATATCCCTCGTCCTCCACCGTCATTCTCGCGTAGTGACCGAAAAAGGGAGAAGAAGAGTCAGCAATAGCACTACAGTCATTTTTAAGATTCACTAGTGCTTTCTTTGAAGCCTCCTGTCTTTCCTCATCAGAGTATAATGGTGCGATAGCCCGACAGACTTGTTTTTGTTGTCTGCGTGTTGCTTCATCCAACCATTTTACTATGATTTCACCACATTTATCATATTGCTCTTTGTCCTTCTTTTTTACAATATGAGTCGCCCAATTTATTTTAGTTTGAGTTAAATGTGACACACTTAAACCCCCGTTAAATCCATATTGACTTATCAAAAACGGCACAAAAGCATGATACCAAGTTCCCATTACCTTATCCATAACTTTATATGAGCCCTTAGAGAAATTAACCTGTTCCTCCACGCTTTTCGAATTTTCATTACCCATTGGGTTTATCTACAGTATTTATATTTGCGTATTTGAATCCTCTCTCCCACGTGGTCACCACGTTACTTTATTTACTGTGTTAATTCTTCTCCCGCAGCGTGGCCACCACGCCCTGCCTAAATTCGTCAATTTAGGACTTTCAAAATGCCCACATCCGTCGATGTTAGGTCTTTTTCCCAAACAAGTGCTTTCTTAAAATGTCCGAAAATTACTATCAGGCTTATTTCGAACAGCCCCTTGTTTGGACGCTTGAGAAACCCTCTTTCTCAAACTCTGGCCCTTCTGGGAAAACAATTAACACCTGGCATTTGAGAAATTACTATCAGGCTTATTCTCAAACCCTGTTTGGAAGTTACTTTCAGGCTTATTCCAAAACTCCTGACCCTTTCAGGAAAGCATTCAATACGCAAATAATTTTTCTTATATCTTATTTACCACGTAAATAATTTTCTCTCACCGTCTTTTGATGACCTCCTGAGTTCAGTTCTGGGAGTACGTTCACCTCCGTTCGTCGTGATGAGTAGAACAATTCTCTCTCCTTAAACTTGAGGATTTTGAGCCGCAGAGCTGGTCTCTCGGGATGATCAATTCAATTGTCCCTCTATCACGGCGATCGGTTGGTTCACGGTTATCCCATCATCCTCGTCGCCATTTGTTGTGGAAATAATTCTATTCGAAAAGTGAGGAGGAAGGAGACAAATACAAAAACCTTTGAAAAGTCAAAGTATCAAAATCTTTTATTTCTTGCAAGAAATTGGCAGTTCACATACAGAAAGCATCTGATATGAGAAGGGCACCAGTCAGTCCCTCTGCTCAGCTTATATACCCTTAACACATCCTGAATATGCTGCATCTGTCTCAAAAGATTGCTTTGTTTACCTTAAAAGGAGATCTTTCTGTTAAAGACCTCTTGTAGAGCATAAATTCTATCTAGACAGGACAATACCATGTCTGCAAAAGTTTCCTGTTATTAGCTGCAGCTTTTCACACATTTTGCTTATCTCTATCTCTACCAAAGCTGCACACATATATTTTTCACACTTGAAGAACACAATAGGTCACTTGAAGTGCACATTGTCTCTTTGTTACTTAGTCTTCTAACCCAGAACATTTTGTTCCCGCAAGCTTGTCTTCACTTATGCATTTCTAAAAACTTGGTTACATATCTTCAATAATGTACTTTTAGCTTATATGATTACATTCCTTTAAATGCTTATGATTGAAAATAAGTGTTCAACGTTAATACAAGTTGTACACACACATCTAGAAATAAAAACACATCTAAAAGTAAAAGAACACTTCTAAGAGTAAAAAACACATCTAAAAGTCACACACATATCTAAATGTAAAATTTCCCTTACAATACCATGGCCGTTTTGCAGATTCAACAGGCCAACCTTCTCCGGTCGCTGGACGAGGCTGGTCCATCTGCGGAGAGCGTGACGGACTTGAGAAGCGCTACAGATTTAGCTCTCAGAGCTACCAAGACCGCTGCTCAAGCTATCGGCCGCAACATGGCCGCTCTGACCTCTCTGACCGTCACTGAACGTCACCTGTGGCTAACGTCACCAACAGGTTTGTTCGGTCCCTCGGTGAAGGGCTTCACGGAGCGGTACACAGAGGTGCAGCAAACGTCTCACGCCATGAGACAGTTTCTGCTGCGGCGTTCTAGTTCCGCAGCTGGCCGCGCTAGGAAGCAGCCGCCCGCTCGGAAAACAGCGCCCCCACCACCTTCTCTGCCCTCCTCACAACAACACCAGGCTCGGGATGTACGTCAGCATTCACGCTCCACCAGCTGCCGCAGACCGCCTCCCGGCCGGGGACCCAGGCACAAGCTCGCGCCGAGCTTTGAGCCTCCTAAGTCTTCCTAGCCACTCTAGGAAAACGCCGATGGTCAAGTCCCGCTGCGGCCGGACCGCCATCAAAGTATGCACGAACCGCTCTCTCAGTTCCCTCAGCAGAGGTGACTCGAAGAGTGTATTCAGCAGCCAACGAGTCAGTTCCACAACTCGCTCGCCTGCACACAAACGCCGTTCTCACGGCGACCCACATATCTCTCAAAAAGAGCATTATTTCGGGTCATATTCCGGCTCAGTCCGAAGGTGTCTTAAATGTAGGACAGGTGCCCACTGCCCAATGCCCACCCCTACACAAGAACACTACCCTCACTGTGTGTCACACTCATCCAAGGTCAAACACAATAAAGCTGGCTCAAGCCGCCCGACCGCTAAGTATAAGAACTGTGCCGACTCCCCAGTGTTCACTCTTACACACAAGCACTACCCATGCAGTGTCCCACACCACCACAGGGTCCATATCAGTCAAACCGGCTTACGCCGTTCATGTTCTGAGTGTAGGGAACGTGCCCGCTGTACAGCGCCCACCCCTGCTTGTGAATATGACTGTATCCGCGCCACGCACACACATAGAGCCCCAATGTATGAGCGCGTGCACTGGCAGTGTGGTGAGTGCAGGTCACATGTCTGCCTATCAGCGCACACACTTTGTGAACTTTTAATCTGTATCAAAGCAGCTACCCGCGCTCACGACCGGGCTGCCAGTTACAGAAATACTGCGCGAAGCACTGTATGCCCCACTCGAAATGAACATGATGAACAAAGTACGTCATCATGGCTGGGTCTCCGGGTCCCCGATTATGAGCGACCAGAACCCAGATTCCATTCTATCCCTGGCCATTCACGCGAGAGTGTGGGAAAGCATTCCAGGGGCTTCAAAATGGGTGCTGAATATAGTGAAACAGGGATACTTGCTACAGTTCGCTCGCAGACCACCGCGCTTCATAGCCCGGTGAATCAGGAAGTAGCACACCTACTTCGCACCGAGATAGCGAATTTACTGAGAAAAGGGGCGGTGGAAACTGTCCCCTCGGCAGAAAGCGAGTCGGGGTTTTACAGCCGTTACTTCTTAGTACCAAAGAAGGATGGCGGGCTCCGCCCTATACTAGATCTCAGACACTTGAACAAAGCGCTGATGAAGCGCTCGTTCAAAATGATTACAACCAGACAAATTCTCGCTCGAATTCGACCCGGGGACTGGTTTATATCAGTGGATCTGAAGGATGCTTATTTTCAGATCCAAATAGCAGCCCGTCACAGGCCGTTCTTGAGATTCGCCTTCGAGGGTCAGACTTATCAGTACACCGTTCTTCCCTTCGGCCTGTCTTTGGCACCTCGTACATTTACGAAGTGCATGGACACAGCGCTCGCGCCCCTTAGACGAAGGGGCGTGAGAGTCCTGAACTATCTGGAAAAAGAAGTCAAAAGAAGAATTGGTGTTACACAGAACACTACTGCTGACCCATCTCGAGCAGTTGGGTCCAAGGTTATTTTCGTAAACGAAAACTGAAACTAAGACTAAAACTATTGGTCAAAAAACATTTTCGTAAACTGAAATAAAATAAAAAATTCATTATAAATGAAATACTAAAACTAAACGAAACTAACAGTTACTGAAAAACTAACCGAAATAAAATAATAATTAGCAAAATTAAATAATCGTTTTCGTAATTAATAAGATCTTTACTTTGCTGGAAAATCTGACCTGTGGCTGTTTAGGGAAATGCCTGTATATGGCGCTTCACACGCGTGTGAAGTTGCTGAAGCGCGCACACACACACACACACACACACACACACACACACACACTCTGGGGTGCGTTTCCCGAAAGCATCGTTAGCCAACTATGGTCGCAAGTTCCGTCGTTATCAGCATAGTTCAATGATTTGGTGTTTCCCGAAACCATCGTTTCCCACTTGTGTGGTTGGAACGACAGCTCTCGAGCTGTGGTTAGAAGCATAGTTTCTAGTTCACATGAGATGTAGACTGAATAAATCCTTATCTTTAGCAAAATAAGCAAGCTGACATTCAGTACAACCCGTGTTATTTATTTAGAATACATACAAATGTAATTTACCTCTTTTAGTTTGTCAAGAGATTTAATGCACCGTTTTTGAAGACTGCGCATGTGCGCACGTGCTCTACTATGTAAGAACGAGCCAAATATTGAGTCTGGTAATAAAGCAAAATAACTGAGAAAAATTATAAATGGTCTTCAGATGCCATGTCTGTAACTTATATGACAAAATCTAGCGTTAATTCGATCTCAAAAAGATTAATTAAAATAAGTTATTAGCCCACCACGTGCGAGACATCATAAACCAACGTGGTTGAACGATACTTTGAGAGTGCGACATACGGTTTCGGGAAACAGTCGTGACTAGCTAGTTGATTTATCCAACGATGCATCATACTATGGTAGTTAAGCAGCGAGCTATATAGTTGTACGGGAAACGCACCCCTGGTCCACTATCTTTGTGGGGACTCTCCATAAACGTAATGGTTTTTATACTGTACAAACTGTATTCTGTCTCCTTACACTAACCCGACCCCTAAACCTACCCATCACTTTCTGCATTTTTACATTTTCAAAAAAACTCATTCTGTATGATTTATAAGCTTGTGTACCTCAATTTAGGTCCCCAAAGTGACACGTGTCCCCATGAGTCTGTGTGCATACAGGTTTAAGTCCCGACCAGGATAGAAAAACATGTACACACTCACACACACTCACACACTGCATACTGTAGGTACTTAATTATTTAATCACACTGGCTTCACAGCAGGTTGTGTTGGCTGTAGTCAGATTAATTGAGCTGTTTTTTTTATGCACTAGTGGTCACTCTGCTCTTTATCTCTGATTTCATCTTTAATATTAATTAGTTTGTCTGAATTTTTCATATTTTTTTCTTGTATACTTTTAAGTTCCATTTATTTGGTGCTTTGTTCATTCTCAAACCATTATTCTATTTTTATTATTAAGATGTCTGCACAAGAGTTAACTGTAATCTCGGCAAACATTAAACTTTTCTGAAATTAAGCAACTCGCTATGGTCTACAGTGGAAGTGTTCTGTTTGCTTTGCTAAACTATAATTACTATTACTAAAACTGAAACTAAATCAAATAAAAACTAAATAGAAATGTGTTTGCAAAATAAAAACTGAACTAAAACTAACAAAACCATAACTGAAACTAACTAAAACTAAACTGAAGTTTAAAGCAAAATTGAAAACGATATTAAAATAAAAACTAATTAAAAAAAAGCAAAACTATAATAACCTTGGTTGGGTCTCAGAGTCAACTGGACCAAAAGCATTCTACTGCCCAGCCAGAGAATTTCCTTTCTGGGGATAGAATTGGACTCCAGCTGTATGAGGGCACGCCTGACACAGGAACACGCGGCAGTGATACAGCGCCTGGCAGCGACATTCACTGTGGGGAAACATCTCCCCCTCAGAGTGTTCCAGAGGATGATGGGTCTCATGGCCTCAGCATCGTCGGTACTGCAGCTGGGTTTGATGAATATGCGCCCTTTTCAACTATGTTTGAGGCGGCGAGTACCAGCGCGAGCATGGACTTCAGGTCTGCTCCGTCTCATGGTGAATCAGACATGCGTTTCCGCACTGAAACCGTGGATGAGACCTGGCTGGTGCCAGTCCGGCGTGAACCTGGGCATCGCTTCACGAATTAAAGTGGTCTCAACAGACGCATCCAACACGGGTTGGGGCGCCCTATATGAGGGGAGACCTTCTATGGGCCTGTGGTCAGACGCGGAGAAGCGTCTCCACATAAACTGTCTAGAGATGAAAGCGGTCGAGAATGCCCTTCAGTTCTTCCTCCCTGCGCTGAGGAACCACCACGTTCTAGTCAGAACAGACAACACGTCAGTGGTGTCCTACATAAATTGCCAGGGTGGCCTCAAATCCCGGAGCCTGTTTGCAATAGCAAAGCACCTCCTTATATGGAGCCAGTACAATCTGCGCTCGCTGAGAGCGGCGCATGTGCCGGGCGTCCTGAACGTGGGTCCAGATATGCTATCCAGGGCAAAGCTCTCCCCAGGAGAGTGGTCCCTGCACCCCCTCACGGTGCAAAATATCTGGGACATTTTCGGCAGAGCAGACGTAGACCTGTTCGCGTCGCAAGCCAACGCCCACTGCCCAATGTTCTTCTCGAAAGAGATGCGCTGGCCAAAAACTGGCCCAGACGCCCTCTGTATGCATTTCCCCCGGTCGCTCTGTTACCACAGGTAATCAAACGACTCAGGGAGAGCAAATGCTCGATACTTCTCATAGCTCCGCTATGAGAGAATCAAGTCTGGTTCCCAGAACTGAAGGAACTAGAGAGCGCGGCTCCATGGCCGATTCCGCTGAGGAAAGACCTGTTGTCTCAGGCCCAGGGAGCGATCTGGCACCCATACCCCGAGCTGTGGGCGCTGCATGTGTGGGCGATCAACTACCACCACTGCACCTCCCAGAGGGAGTGCT
Organism: Scardinius erythrophthalmus; assembly: GCF_964197995.2. Classification (NCBI taxonomy): domain Eukaryota; kingdom Metazoa; phylum Chordata; class Actinopteri; order Cypriniformes; family Leuciscidae; genus Scardinius; species Scardinius erythrophthalmus. The sequence continues at coordinate 40,873,409 of NC_138226.1, read as the reverse complement.
GAACACGATCACAGAGGCAAGAGCTCCATCTACTAGACGGCTTTACAACTCTAAATGGTCAGTGTTCGCTAAATGCTCAGCTCATGATTTAAACCCGCTAAAAGGTGAGGTAACGGTGGTTCTTTCTTTCCTACAAGAGCTGCTGGACAGCGGGAGAACCCCTTCCACGCTCAAAGTGTACGTGGCGGCCATAGCGGCGTTCACAAACCTTGCAAATGGCCAGTCACTAGGAAAGAACGACCTCATAATTCGTTTCCTCAGGGGCGCTAGGAGGATGAATCCTCCTCGGCCACCCTCGCCCAGGTGAAAAGGAAATATATTTAAATTGTGTTTATTTTGATATATTTAATGCATTTTAAGTGTATTGTATTAAATATATATTTAATTGTGTTATTTTGGAACCTATTAAAGTATACTAAATGTACTAAAATATATATTTAAGTTCAATTTTAAGATAATAGTAATATATTTTATTATACTTAATTGTGTTAAAATGGCCCTATTTTAAGTACATTTAGTGTATTTTATTAGTATTTCTTTATATTGCATTTTTAAAACATTTAAAATTTACTTTAGAAATACAACTTAAGTATATTTTTAATTTTATATTAATGTGTTCCTAGTATATTTTAAATATGATATCAGCTTATTACTAATGTATTAGTAGAACAATATAAGACCCACTTTTAGTACATTCAAAATGTATTTTTTCTGCAAACCCATTCTTTATGAATTTAATATATTCTAATGTATTAAAAGTAGTAAAAAAATATGTTTTAAAAACACATACTCAAAATATTAATGTGTTCCCAATATATATTAAATATGATATTAGCTTATTATTAATGTATTAGTAAAACACTATAAGACCCACTTTTAGTACATTCAAAATATATTTTTTTCTGCTAAACCATTCATTATGAAATTAATATATTTTAGTGTATTAAAAGTACAGTTAAAATATATATTAAAAAACACAGAAAAAATATTTGTATAAAACACAAATACACTTTGAAAGATAGTAAACTTTAATGAACTAGTACATGAAAAATAAACAAAATACATTAACATAAAATGCATCTGTATAACAGAACAAACAAACAAAGTGATATAAAAAAAGATAAAGTTTTAATTTATTTAGAATTTAAGAATTTAGTTATTAAACTTGGAGTTGGCTTCATTGTTGCACTTTCTTCGGATTAAGGCTCTCACCTCAGACACTGTCGTGGTCGGAAACTGTTTGATCACAGTATCTTTGAAAAGGGAAAAAGATTATTATTATTTTTTTAAATATTAATGCAAAATGAACATCTGTAAAATGTAACTGTTCCCTTTCGAAAGGGAATTGCACTGTGTATAGGCGCCCCTTTTATACTTCTTTTTTATACTTTATACTTAACAGTGTTTTTGGTTGTCACCAAATTCAATTGCTGTGATTTTATGGCTTTTCTCAGCTGTTCTCAGGGAACCAATGTTACAGTCGTAAAGACAATTTTTTAATATGGCATGTAATGCTTAGTTCATATATTTTAAAAGTAGACATTCAATATAAAATGTTAATATAATGCAAATAAGGAGTTCAAAAAGAACAAACATCAAGAGCCTCATTTATAAATGTTGCGTACACACAAAAGAAGGCGTACGCCGCTCTCTACGCAATACTTTATTTATAAAAATACTTTATACTACGCAATACATTATTTATAAAAAGCAAACTTGACAGGAAAAAGAGCGGCCCTTCACGCAAACTCTGACCCAGGCGTACGCCCAAAAACGGGTGAAATGAGAAATTGCAACAACGTTGGCAGATGGAAGAAACACGTGAAAGTGTGTGAAACTGTAGACCGTTGTGTAAAAGAAATGACAATACTGCCTCTCATAAATAACATGAAGCTTGCTTCACAAAGCAAGTCTTAAAATTAACAGCCTAACACCCGTTTGATTGATCTGCAGTGTAAAACAAACAAAATCAAAAGAAGATTACCTAACAGAAATGCAAATTAACACATATTTGCAAAAGGATTGTTCTGCAATAATATTGGCATTATGCAATTTATTCTCATAAATAATATGGTAAACAGAACAAAATCAACTGATATTTTCGTCAATTTGTCCGTCTGGTGGAGCAAATAGGCCTAGATGCAATTATAGACAGATAGAAAATCTAAATAAAATTATAGAGAAAGATAATATAAATATAATTTCACTCAGCCTAGCCTATCACTTAAAGCAAATATATCCACAGCCACACCCTAAATGTCCTCACCAGCGGCCACGTTGGATCGTTTAGTGAAACTGACACATATCGGCAGATGAAGTAAAACCATAAGTCTTCAGTCATAATGATAAATGTTCACAATAACGCTTTAAATAAAATAATGAGCTAAATTGTTTTACTTCTATTTAAACATTTAGATTAATCTCATTAATGGAGTTATACACTTATACTATGAAATGTAGGCTACTGAAAAGATATAGGCTATATATATATATATATATATATATATATATATATTTATATATATTAGGGATGTGCGGTATACCGGTACTGCAAAAATACTGGTATATATTATATTTCAAACGGTACTATATCATCATTTCGGTATTTAATACCGAATATTTAATCATATTCGGTATTTTTGCTGAATTCGGTATTTAATGCGCTGCTGTTCCTAAGTGCGCTAGTTAAACTGACGCGGGTCACGCGAAACCGGCAAACATGACAACGAAGGAACACAATGGATCAAGCAGATGAAGCTCATTCTAATTTCTAGATGTCCGAAATTAATAAATAGGGCAGTATGAGTGAAATAAGGCATTACTTTGCCTACAAAAGTAATGAGAAAGTCAAAGCAACAGACCTCAATGCACCGCTCTGCAAACATTGCTTTAAATAATGTGTTTTGCCACGAGAGGAAACGCAACAAATCTGTCACTTGCTCATCCCGACTTGTTCAAAGAGTTCAGAGACTGACAGGTCAGTCCATCAGTAAACTGATTTAATGTAGGCTTTTATTCACAACACTGAACAACACTGAAAGCCAGATCAATCAGTAATTATTATTTAAATATATTAATACATGTTAAGCATATTAACATTACTTTATGCAATCGATTAAACTAATATGAACCCAAACACAAACCAAATAGGATGAATAAATGCTATAAATGTTGATAATTCTGTTGACGCATGACAGCTAATGGTTTAAATGTCATTTCACTATGATATTATTATTCTAAATTAATCTATAATTATATATATTAACTTATTTTAATGGTATAATTTTTTTTTTTTTTTAAATCAAAGTTGAACCTACTGAATATATGTTCCATGACTGTAGTTTTTTTTTTTTTTTTTTAAATTTTGATACTTTTTCTTTGAACATTTGGTACTGGAGTTTAAAGCATTGTTTTTCAACCAAATTTTTCAATTAACTTAAATTGTGAGGCTGTTTTTTATGACCTGTGGTATCGATTAAGTATCGATACCGAGGTATTAGGTTCTGGTACCGTACCGAAGCAAAAATTGTGGTATCGGAACATCCCTAATATATATATATATATATATATATATATTCATTAAATAGCCTATCACTATTTGATTAATTTATTTAAAAACAGTGCAAGGATATGCTACTAAATTATTTTTATTAACGTAATGTGACGGACATCCACATTTCATATTTTCCTAACATTTTGTACCATTAAACGTTATCATGTGGATTAATAATCATATGCAAATGGAGATATGCATAGTAAAACTAGGCGTTTCACGGACTATTTATGGGCAACTATTGGTTCTGTGCTTACGGACGTCCTATGTTTCATCCGTACGCCACTTCTGACGCAAATCCTACGCAAAGCTATATAAATGAGGCCCTAAGTCTGGCTGAACAACAGTGAAGTCTACATGTTATGTTACTGTATCATAGGCAATTTAACTGATTAACTGAAACAGTATACCCATTCAACAAGTATAATAATTATAATGCATAATGCCAATATTTAATATTAGAATTAATATTTGTTTTTATCAGTCCCCTTTTAACTTCAAGACCAAATAAAAGTGATGTACAAAAACACATACCGATGAGGGCTTGCACCTTGTGAGGGTCCAACTGGTCTTTTGATTGAGTCCCGGATTTACCAGTAAGGGTGCATCTGGCTAAAATTTCTCTTCCAAAAAGTACAGTGGCCAATTCTTGAGTAAAAAGAGAAGCTCGTGACTTGTTCAGTCTGTCATAGACTCTTTTAGGGATTTTTACATCAGAATCACAGAGGGAAATCTAAAAAACAAACATAACAAAAAAAAAATCAATATATTCCTTTATAATTCAATTAAAAAGGTATAATTTTTTTACTTGATTCAGATCACTTACTGAAGTGTTCATGCACAAAAATACAGATAAAACGATACAAATACCACTTTTTTTTATCATAAAGAATTTTACCATTTCTGAGGTTTCAGAAAGACACATCTCATTTGAATTTGGGCTTGAGCTGAGTGGGCCTCTCTTCATGGACTCTAGGACCTCTTTGAGAGATGCTACTATCCCTGGAAGATCTACAAGACAAAATTAAGATGCGTTATACAAAGTAAGGGCAGGACAAACACTAATTTATGTTTTTCCTGTGTACATGTACTTGGTCTCTTTTTTAAATGCTGACATATATTTTGGGTAACACTTTATTTTGATAGTCCACTTTAGACATTCTAATAACTATAAGTAACTTTGCAACTACATGTCGACTAACTGTCAATAGAGTATTAGTAGACTGTCTGCTTAATATCTGCTAACATTTTGTTTTGTTGGTTCCCCAACAGACACTACTGACTATAAGTAACTTGGCAACTACAAGTCAACTTATTCTCCTTACCCAAACACCTAACCATAACCTAACAGTCTACTGACAGTCTACTACAGCCTACAAATACTCTAATGAGAGTTAGTTGACATGTAGTTGAAAAGTTACTTATAGTTAGTAGAATGTCTAAAGTGGACTATCAAAATAAAGTGTAACCATATTTTGAAATGAAACATTACTGTAACTTCCATGTTATTATTGCAGTAATTAATCAATATTAATAAAGACAGAAAATTCCATTAAAAATTACAAGTTGGTGGCAGCTGGTACACTTGATGCTACGACTTGATTAAATGTAAAAAAAAAAGCACAAGCATATAAATGTATAACAGTCATGTTTATAAAAGCTTCATAAATCTGGAGAAAATAACACATGCTACTGTATTATCTGTATTATCAGAAAATCAATTTTTTTTTTCAGTCTGTCTTAAAGCAATACTTGGCCATAGCTGTTAAGAAAATCACCGTGATGACTTTTCCTCCCCATGCTCCCTTTAACTGATCAAACACAGACACCTCCATGAGGCATCATATTAGCTTCAGCTAAAAAAATTGTGTAGTTATTTAAAGTATTTTATTATCTAAAATTGAAAGCTTTAAAAAAGACGCTAAACTTTTCTACTTTCTTATAGACAAATCAATGTTACGGACTAAATTACAAGCTACTGTTGAATCATATGAAGAGTATATAGTAATGCACGTACATAAAAAAAGGAAGAAGGCATCACTACAAATTAGCATAGGTCATGCTTTTCACCTTAATTCATACTATAAAATTTGTTTGTCCGTTGCGACAAGTTAGATTTTGTTTTAAATAACAAACCTTTACCTTTCAAAGCTTTGACAACATCAGCATCAAGGTCAACATTGGTTTTCCGGGGAGATGTATTCTGCAAAAGACTTCTATCTCCATATTCATCGTCACTGTCTAGTACAGCCTGTATTTGATACATTGGACACAAGGTTAGAAGAGGCTCAATTAAACATTTTGCTTAATTAAACATAATTACATTTCTAATTAATGTGTATATTATGACTCTATGGAATTCAAATACAAATCTAAATTTGCATTATTCAAATTTGTTGAACAGATTTAGTGAAATGAGAAAACATTTTCAGAAAATGTTTTACAAGTAATAAATATGTTTCCAGTCTTAATGATTGTAAACTAAGAAATCAGACATCTGTAATAGAACATTTTGCTGCTTTAGGAATCTCCTTCTAAGACAAAGTGTAGACAAGTTTGTTCTTGGTTGAAGTAACCTCTTGTTGATGTTTGAATTATTACCTCTTTAAACCCGCACCCATAAACGGTTTGGGAGTTGAGCATGCCTGTTCTTGGTATTGTTTGAATTATTATCAAACAAAACTGAGGCTAGCTAAACCCCCTCCTCCTAATCCGCGCAATAACACCCCAAACCCCACCCCACATCCGGTGACTGTCTGGAATAGTCTGTTATGTTTCGTTCTTGCGGGTTAACTCTGTTTGTAGCTTAAATGTTTTTTTTTCCTGTCTTTGTGGAGACTAGGCTGTCTGCAGAGACAGCATTTTACAGTGTGTTCAGGGGACAGCAACCCGGTCTCATCCCAAGACGTCACATACTTACGTGTCTTGACCATACGGCAACATACGACGCAAAGGGTACCACTATAACGTCAATATGAGACGGAGACATAAGCGCACCAGCAGCGCCTCCCTAGCGGTACCCCTAACCCATACCTAAACCGAACCATTAACCACCGTTTTGGGATGAGACTGTGTTAGGGACAGGCAACTAGAGGATAGTGAGGAGATGTTTGTGGTTGGTGAAAAAATGTTTTGGCATAAAAAAGGTGTGAGATCACTTAAAGCACCTTTAAACCATAAGGATTGAAGAATCCAAAGTTAACTTGACATTTAGAGCCACAATGTTTTACTTTAATTAGAAATAGATCAGAGGGGAAAAAAAAACTGAAATGTTGGAACAGAAACAATGCTTACTCTCTTTTTTGTTGGTCTAGGTATGTTTTCAAACAAGTCAATTTCAGTGTTATCTGAATCATCTGACATTGGAGTGGAGGTTACAGGAGCTGCTTTTTTTCTTTTCAAATCCTGAAGGTCTCTTTTCAACTGGTCTCCCATTGCAACAGCAGCTGCACTTTGAGATGTACTTGCACTCTTAAAAAAAAAACACATTGTAATTAACATAAAAAGGCAGACAAGCGATTTTAAACACAATTATCCTGAATGTTAAGTTAATCCACAACCTTTACGGCCTCAGATGTTTTTTGCCCTTTCAGAATGGTGGTCTTCCAGATGTCTTCACCTCTCTTAAAAGCATCTCTCTTTACAACTAAGTCCTTGTAAACATCTGTAATTACAATATATATATATATAAACAAACCAATAAAGGGATATCCAACGTGAAGTTAGTAATTCCTCATTGTCATCATTTATTCACTCTCATGTCATTTATTCTTTCATCGTATTTAAAAACAAAATAAATATATTTTTACAAGGTTTTTTTTCCATTACAATTTTGAAAATTTTCATTGTAATGAAAAAAATTTCATTACAATGTTGACCTTTTTTTGGGGGGGATGGGGGGGCTACCCTTTTAGAAAACTCTAATCTAGGTTGCGCACCAGTTTTAAGGATGCTATTGTATGTTTTGTTCATAATTAGTTACTACTTTTGAAATACAATATAGTATTTGAATAGAGAAGATATGAGGATTTAACTTGACATAACTCTGAATTGAACCATGTTACAGAAAAAAAAGAGTAAAATAACACTTTTACAATTTCCAAAATAATCATATTTCTGTTATTAAATTTAAAATTTTAAAATACATCCTTAAACGCCTTTTCTATATAAATTCCAGAAAGGATACGAGAAAATAATATTTTTTACTAGCCCTAACAAGTAGATTAAAAACATTCAATGATAAAATAATAATATTAAGTAAACCAAAAAGTATAATAATGAATGAATCATATTTTTATTTTTAAAATGTAATAACTTAACAAACATCTCAAGGATCTGTTATATCCAACATTATCACGATTTCAACTCACACAGGTGGAAAAAAAATAGTTGTTTGTTATTTTTCACCAACGAAAAGTTATAAACAAAGAGACTCAACTAACTTACTCGACTTAACATGACCTGGCGGTTTAAATATAATTTTTTTTTTTTTTAACTTTACAATAGTGACTATATATATATATATATATATATATATATATATATAAAACTCTTATATCAATATTTATTTCCGTTTTAATTTTACAGTACAAGTTATTTAATTGGTTTTGTTACAAACGTCAGAAGCCATTAGGCCGGCATGCCCAAATTGGACACATTCTCATTAACGAAGAAGCATCGAGAAGAGAAGACAAGAAGACGAAGGTAACTGCGAAACAAAATGCACAAAACAAGCCACGCGGTTTTAGTATAAATACTGTTTCAACATTATACGAATGAGTTGTATGAGAATGAAATGTTACCTGTTGAAAGCAGCTCTTATTACTTTAATAATAGTTTATGAGGTCAGTGCAGTGCGATTGATCACTCACCTGCTCCGAGCGCGAAAGTCCGCGATATGTAATAAATTGTCAAAATATGGATGTAATTCAAATGAATAAGATTTGATGATGTTGTTTTAGAAGTATGAATTGTCTTCAACTTACAAATTTGGTCATTTAACTCTCCTGTGATGTCTCTTAACTGAGTTGTGTGTTACATTGGCTGAGTGTATTTCGTATCGGCAAGTTAACGTTAACTAACGTTAAGGGTAGATATGAAAATTATATTATTTCAGTGCTTATGTGTGACGTTACATTCTGTAAATCTTATTCTGCTTCTAGAGAATTTGAGAATTGATTGTCACTCTGTCAGTTGTAACTGCATATTGAAAAATTTGAAGTTGTTCAGTCATTGCTATATGTAAACAGGGGCGTGTCTAGAGCATTTTCAGTGGGGGGGCCATGCTGGGGCACTGCCTCCAAACGGGGTGGCCGCAAGTGACCCCCAAAAAAAGCTAAATTCTACAGTATATTACGTAAATCCTATTGATTTTTTTTTTACTTGATTACTTATTGTAAACTTGTAACTTACTTGTAAGTTACTTGTAAACAAATGTAGTAATAAAGCACATTTTTGATTAATTTAGTTTTTTTGTCACCCCTGTAGTCCATTAAGTTAAATTTGAGAACCAGTGTTTATTATTTTTAGTGTTTTCATAAAACTAACAAGTTTATAAAATAAAAGCAATTTTAATAATGAGCAATTTTAAAAACCTTTTCTTTTAAAGTTTGGCCATTACAATACAGTAGTTTTATTCACAATCTCTTTCAAATAATAATAAATAAATAAATAAATAAATAAATAAATAAATCCCCCCACTGTAATAATTCAAATGGTTTGGCCAAAACATCATAGTGTTTCATTCAACATTTCTTTCAAGTTAATTTACAAAAAAGCTGAGTAACACAGAGTTAAAGTTTTAGCACTGTAACAGTTCAAATGAAAACACCACAGTTTAAAAATAAAATATAGAACCATTGCATTGTGCTCTGCTAGTCTTTAGTTTAGAAACAATAAACAGTCGAAAAAGAAAGAAGGCAGACCTCAACTAAAACAGCTGGATTTGTCTGTTTCGGTGGTGACTGGCAAACCGTCTAACAAAATTACAGTGCTTACGGTGCGTGTCCACTGGCACGGTGCGAGTGGAGCGGAGCGAACGTTTTCAATTCATTCCTATGGAAGTCGAGCTTCACGCTCGCGCAGTTGCATTTTGAGATTGACAGCGGACAGGAGAGAGCGTTGAGAGCGACCGAGAGCGTCAAAAGGTTGGACAGTTCTCGACAAGGCTTGTCTATTTCTAAACGTAATCGCGTGCATCGCTGATGATTATAGTATACTGTCCATGTGTTGAAAAATACTTCGATTAAACACCCTCGCAACAGACACACCCCAGAGCGGAGACGTTACAGCGTTACCAGCGGCACTGAGCGGACTTTTGCCGCTGTAGTGGACACGCACCGTGACTCCAAGATTACTGTGTCTGTCATGAGTCATGGTAGTGCGTAAATGTGTTTTTATGAGCTTAAGTGCAGAGAAGCTGCGCTCACAACTTGCAACCGTTGTTTCCCTGGCGCTGCACTTCTTTGAATCGCGAACTTCATTAGTCTATAAACTGAATGGCCGTAAAATGAACCAATCACAAGACATCTTATAGGGGGGGCACCTGGGGTGGCCAATCAAATTTCAGGGGGGGCCGGTGCCCCCCCTGGCCACCACGTAGACACGCCCCTGTTCATAGTCCTTGTGATGTGTGTGATCTAACAAGCACACGGTAGTAAGTCGTTTAAAAACAGCAACAAACCCCAACAAAATAAAGTCATTTTATGCAAATCCACAACCTTTTATCTACAGATAATGCATTATAATGTGAATATATCATAATGGAGAGAGTTTTACCGTGCATCCAACCGGCAGAGGCGCGCGCGCTGTTTGAATACTGAATGGAGAATGATTGACCGCCACAGAGGAGGGAAAACGAGTTTCCATAAACTTAAATGATGTAAATAGACTTCAGTCCCTCACATTAAGCTATGGAATGACTTCAGATGACTTTGTCACCCAAACTGACGCGGTAGTCTTCTTCGTCTTCTTAACTTCTTTTGAAATTGTTGACTGACGGGCACGCGCTGAGCTGTTGCTGTCTGAGCGCGCAACAGCGGCATTGACGGAGGGGCGGGGGCTATTTTTTTACAGTCTATGGGCGGGGGTCCCGGGGGAGTACTGGCTACTGTGTGTGATCGAAGGTCTAGAGCGGCCTGCCTGGCTGTGCATTAGGGATGAAATGCATAACTGATGCTACTAAAATTTATACTGGCCAGCGGGGTGGCCAGTGGGGTGGCCAGGAGTCGGCCAAGGGTGGCCACGGCCACCCCCTGGTGGCGCCATTGTATGTAAATAATCTATGTTCAGTCATTGCTATGTAAGTGTATTGCTTATGTAAATAAGCAATACACGTTTAGATAATGTAATGTGATGATAAACTGTTGTAATATGCATAAGTTGGTTGTAGCACAATATTTTGTGTTTCCACAAATATTTTTTTCATATAATATAAATAAATGCATGTATATATAAATAAATTCATTCTTGAATCATTCTCGAGTTTTTCCTTCTTATATCTGGCCATATCATTTGGTGACTGCATATGATGATTGCATCATTATTTTCCCTGATAATGAGCAAATTAGTTAAACTTAAGGAGGTTAATCATTACAATTCAATAAACTAAGACTCACTCCAATTTTTCAGTTGTTTAAAGATTGATATACATTTTTTAATTGTTTTGTGTAAATTAAAATTTACCCATGTGTGTAAACTTGATGTATTAACACAAAATATTAATTTGTGACCAAGATATTTTAAACTGATGGTATTTTGATATGTTAAACAAGCTTACTAAATAAGTGAGGGATTAACTGGTTTTTATGTGTTAGAAAATTGTGCAAAAGTTCCTTTATTTTAGTAATTCAACATAGCTGTAAGCCATAATAATCAAATTTAGAACACATAAAGGCTTGAAATATCTCACTTTGCATGTAATGAATCTATATTATATATTAGTATAAGCTTTTAGTTGAATTACTGAAATGAACTTGCACAATATTTTTTTTCAAGTTTCACCATATTGTTTTTTTTTTAACTTAAGGTTTACTTAAATTCCATTCTGCTGTTCTATTGTTTTATTTGCTATAACAGGAATTAATAAGTGAAGTCTTAATTTGGTTGTAAAAATGCAATATTTATATAAACACATAGAAAGAAATGTAAAAAAGTTTACATTTATTTTTTTTTTATTTAGAAGGGGTAAATATATAAGTGCAATTTGGAGTCCACATATAATTAAGAAAGTGACAAACTCGTTTTAGTTTAAGTATATGCTCCCTTAAACGTTTATTATAGCAAAACCATGATTATTGATTTTTACCATTTGTGTAACAGAAATACAAAAATATTGTTTTAACGTACATTGTTTACTTGTATTACCATGTCATTGACTTACAAAACCAGTGAGCAATGCAGATGTAACGTATGACCATGTGGGCCTACCATTTTTATTATAAACCAATAACTATGATAACCATATGATAACCGTAAACATTTCCTACAGGAAGTGCTGGCCATTTTGCGCATGCGAGTCACGTGCCGTATTTGGATATGGGCGTGTCTTCTGACGTCACACTTGGATGTGGGCCGGGTTGGATATCCCCCGCAGGAAATGAGTCACGTGCCGTATTTGGACATGGGCGTATCTTCTGACGTCACACTTGGATGTGGGCCGGGTTGGATGTCCACCGCACGATGCAGCGAGCTGTACTTGGCGTTCCAGGCAGGTTTTTGGGCTCGTAAATCACGACTTCAAACCACGACTCACGACCTTGTAGCGTTCCAGGCAACCTGTAACCCGTGTTTTTCCAACCTTATACCCGTGAAAGTGCACTGGAACGGCAGTCAAACCCGTGACTTCCCACCCGTGAACTCGTACTAGATCGATGTACTCCCAGTTACGGGTTGGAAAAACACGGGTTACAGGTTGCCTGGAACGCGGCATAAGTTGTCGGAAAAAATGGCGGATGGCGAAGTATGATTGGTCAGATCACCTGTCAATCAAGCTCCCTACGAACGGTCAAATTGACATGAAAATCGACAGCCTAATATTACCAAATAGCCTAACATTTTCTAGAGTTAAATATCATAAATCTGTATATTTACAACACAAGACAACATTGTATTATGTTCACTGGGTTAAGTTGATGTTACTTATTGTCTAAGTGACAATCGATCACACCTTAATGTGGTGTAATAATCACAATTAACAACCATTTTGTTTTTTGCAAACACAATGTGCCATATTCGCACAGTTATTTTATGTCAATGCCTATAATAACAATTTACTAAATTGATAGCTAGACGTTGCTCTCTTCAGTGTCAAGTTAGCGGTAAAGTTATCCATAGGCTATCGCATAGACTATAGCATCGGCATCAACTTCTGAAAATATTTTCTAAACACAAAATTTGAATAAAGCCACTTATATTAATCACTAACAATTATAAACTTACCACCAAGAAGTAGGATTTTTGCAGGCAGTATCTTGATCTGTCCGTGTCGGCTTCGACTTGGCAGGCGCACCTCTATGTAACCGTCTTCACTTTCGAATTGTTCGCGGGAGTTGACCTGGTTTTCTTGTCGTCTGTGTTCTCTTAATATAATATCGGTGCTATCCACTTTCACTAGGTCAGAGTCAGGGAAATAATACAGTGCATAGTTTGGAAAAGACATGATTCCTGATGTTGAAGTATCCATATGGCTAGTTGGAAATGTAATACATAGCCTACAGTAGGCCTATCCGTTGCTCCGCCTGCCAAATTGCGCCAAATTGAACTTTGAAATGGCGTTGTGTGATTGTACGATTGGTTTGAAATGCTTGGCTCTGATTGGTCTAAATGAATGCACTGCGAATTACAGCCTATAACAGTTTATTATTATTATTATTATTTTTAATTTGAATTTGACGCATTGGTCTTACATTACACCGAAATCTGTTGGTGAAATAGCATTTGGTACCGAAGTGTATAAATACAAAGAAATGAAGAAATACAAATCTTTCCTAATTACACAAGATGAAGAGATTCCGAAAACGACAGAAAAACGTCGCCTTAAGAAGCTGGATACAAAAAATAAAGAGGTAAATGACTTTTATTTTTAATCGCTGTTTTAAACATTTAATTGTCCTGCACTGTTTCAATACAACACTATTAATTATTTATTATTAGATGTGCATAGTATTTCTGCAGTGGAAAGGTTTCCAACAATGCTTTATTTTTCTTCCAGGAATTGAAACAAATCTTTATGCCATTTCTTTCTTTTCAGAATTCATCCCATGATGGTTACAAGAACTATATGTCAATAAATGTTGCTGAATTTCCAAAAACAACTAAATACCGGAGAAGGAAAACACCGGTAAAATTGTTATTCCGTCAGTATGGTTTGAAGTAATATTAATTAATAATAATCCTGACGCCACTATTATATGATTAGCCTAAGTGTCTTTTACTTGTAAGGAGAGTAATGTTAACATCAACTTGTTGAATTTTAGCTTTCGGTTAATTGCGAAAGCAATGAGGCAACCAAGGAAAATGACAGTGTCCACAATTCTCCGTGCCCAAGACCAGCAAAGAGATACAAAATGGAAGACCAAGTGCAGGAAAAAGTTGAATGGGTAAGTATGAAATATTGTGTCAACATCAGTTTATTATATAAAATTAAAAATAATTTTTGGTATTAAGTCTGTGAATTATCTAAGAAATATAAATATATATATATATATATATTAATAAATGTAGAATGAATATATATATATATATATATATATATAATAGAATGAATATATAATTATATATTCATTCTATTTATTACATACTTCGCAGACTTAATACCAAACATTTTTTTTTTTTTTACACATTGCATGTCCATCAGGAAGTCATTCATCTTTCATACAGAACATTTACATTTATCTTTTTTTAGAGTATTAATGTGAACAACATTGATCAAAGAGGGCAGCCTAACCAGTTCAACTCGTGCCAGTCTCTTGAGAGTATTCATCATCAAACAAACATTAACTCTCAGGTAAATATTTTTTATTTATTTATCACATTAACAATTTGCATATGTGGCCATATGGCTTATGTGACAATACTGTCATATCATATCATGAAAATATTATATATTTCATGCCTTTGTTGTCTGTTACAAATTAATATTTTAAAATAAAAAATTAATCATAATTGTGAAAGTGTTACATGTTTATTTTTCTTTGTAAATTCAATCATTATTATTAGTTAATTGTATTAATCTATTATTTGTTTAGAGCTTTAATTCCTTTGGGGCAATTACTTTAGACTGTTTTTATATTTTCATATATTCAGACACTTAATATATGGTATGTATTAAACAGTTACAGATTAGTAACTGGGACAGCTGAGTACAGTCATAATTCTAACAGCTGAGGGAGGCTGTTGTGAAGCAATAATATAACTAATATAAGTATTTTAAAAGTGTTAATTTAAATTGTTCAACACAAAAGTTGATGCTTGAAAAACTCAGACATGCATCTATATTTAACAGATAATTGTAGATAAGCCTGTTTGTGAGGGACGCCCTGACCACAATGCTGATTTGCAACAAGAACCAGAGATACCTAACCTTGATCATGGACCAAAATCAAATCCATCACAGGTATTGTAATAAAGTATTTATCGTGTGGCTTTGTGTGCCATCTATGAGTAGTAGCCATGTAATAAATTACATTTATAATTATATCAAACACAAAGTTATCTAGCTTTGTAGCATTTACATGCTGGCTCTTCCAAGGACCATGAGTCAATGCAAGTTGCATGTGCAATATTTGCATTGGTGTTTTTCATCTCTCGGCAAGTTTTCTTAGAAAAAAAAGAAAAGGTAGAGAGGTAGAGCATGGGCTAATCTTTGTTTTAATTCAGATTATTTTATTTTAAAACTTTGAGATAGATCACTGGGCCTGGCAGTGGGCCATTACGAAATAGCCAAGACTAATTGTCACCTGATACCAAATAAATTCAACTTCATAAATAGGCCTTTATCCATTGCAAACATATTTTATTATTAGTCTTAAAATGTCCATAACATAAAATCATTTTAGAGCCACAACATTGTCAACATATTATAGTTTGACTTGTACTCCACTGCGCAGATTTCTAAACACTGCTTCACAGTGCCGGCGAATAGCGTCTTGAGCTCAAACAACGCTAAGAGAGCGCTTACGAATGGTTCAAACCAACCTTATGAAAGTGTGACTTACAGAAGCAGACTGATCTCATGATATAGCGTATGTATGACACGCCAATTCGTATTTCCATTTGTGGCTTGTTTTCAAGACACATAATTGGCAATTGCTTTTTAGCATGTTTATCAACGCCGTTTGGCCTCCATTGACTTAACATTAAATTACTATAAATATATATGACCTACCCCAACCCCACCCCTAAACCTAACCGTCACTGGGGTTAAGAACATTCATGTCTCTTCCCCTACCATCCTAAGAAAAAAAAAAAAAATTGCTCCCCAGATATAGATATACATTTTGCTATAACATTTAACAGCATAGACATACACGCGGAATCACATCATACACGCGGATAGCTCGAAATGCATATAGATAACACGTCACTCGGCTTTAAAAGTGGCGTGTATATTTACGCAAACATGATGTCATGTTGTACAGAAGATATACTTAGAGTACTAACGTGTCATCATGCCATAAAGTTAAGAGAGAGGTTAAGGAATAGGTTAAGAACTACTTAGCAATAAGAACGTTTTGGTGAACCAGGCCCTGTTTATGTAGTTATTCAATTGTTTATTATATTATTTTTTATTAATTTTCTTCCTGTAGAAATCAGATGAAGAAGAACTCATTTACCCAGGAGCACCTATCTCCAGAGGACAGAGTCTACTTCTTTTGATGTCCTTCATTTTGAGACACAACCTCACAGGGACAGCTCTTGAAGACCTCAAATTGTTTAATGAACATTTCCCAGGATCAGTTCCAGCTACTTCTTACCTATTTCATAAAGCTTATGGGCAGTATGGACAATATGAAACACATTTTTACTGTTCTGGATGCACCAACTATATAGGTAAGGTTAATGGTCAGACACAATGTTCTGTATGTCACATGTTGTTCGATGCTGACACAAATTTAAAAAATGGTTTGTATTTTCTGGTTTTGAAATTATCTAGCCAAATTAAGGACATTCTGGAAAATCCTAAGAATACATTAGAAAGAAAAATGTCAAGTAATGGCATTATTAATGACATACATTCCGGAATAGAGTATGAAAAACTAATCAGGAGTGGTAAAATTAGTGAAGAGGATGTGAGTTTACTGTGGAACTGTGATGGTATCCCAGTTTTCAAGAGCTCCAATTGTCAGCTATGGCCAATTCAGTGTCAGATCATTGAACTTGACCCAAAAGAACGCAAAAATAATATCTGCATACCATGTATTTGGTTTGGAGAGAAGAAACCCAATATGACAACTCTGTTAACTCCATTTGTTGATGAGCTTCAAGAACTGGAGCAAAATGGAATTAAATGGTCAGACACACAGAGCCAGCAACATTCATCTAAAGTGCATGCACTGATTTGTAGTTCAGATTCAGTTGCTCGTCCACAAATTCGAAACACGAAACAGTTCAATGGCATATATGGCTGTGACTTTTGCTACCATAAAGGAGGGGGTTCATACTCTTATATAAGTCCTGAACCTCTTCTCAGATGTGAATCTGAGCATTTTCAACATGCTATGGCTGGTACTCCTAAGCAGCCTGTAATGGGAGTGAAAGGACCATCTCCTTTAATGAAACTAGCAAACTTTCAGATGATCAATGGGTTTGTTCCTGAATACCAGCACAGTGTTTGCCTAGGAGTAACTCGGCAGCTAATGACATTATGGCTGGATTCCACTAACCATGATAAACCATGGTACATGGGCACAAAAACCGAAGAAATTGATAAGCAGTTACTAGCAATCCAGCCTCCAAGAGAGTTAACTAGAGTCCCACGTTCTGTAAAAGAACGCAAATTTTGGAAGGCCTCAGAATGGAGATCTTTTCTTC
This sequence comes from Scardinius erythrophthalmus, assembly GCF_964197995.2. NCBI lineage: Eukaryota > Metazoa > Chordata > Actinopteri > Cypriniformes > Leuciscidae > Scardinius > Scardinius erythrophthalmus. The sequence goes on along the minus strand of NC_138226.1, from coordinate 40,855,825 downwards.
TATTCTATTCTTTACCAGTGCTTTGTGGTATTCTTTCTAAGAAATACTGGAACCATCTCTTCCTTCTTGTTTTTGGCATTTATACTTTGCTTCAAGAAAAGATACAAATGGTTGATATTGATAATGCAGAAAAAGCACTGAAGAAATTCGTTATGGAATTTCAAAAACTGTATGGCACGGAAAATATGTCATTTAATGTGCACTTGATGACACACATTTCTGCAAGTGTGAGAAACTGGGGACCTCTGTGGGCTACATCCACATTTTCTTTTGAATCTTTCAATGGCACACTATTGAAATTCTTTAATGGAACCACGCATGTCCAACAACAAATAGTCAAGAGATTCCTCAAGTGGAGAGACCTGACTATTAAAGCAGATAAGCACATGAGGAATGCCAAAGACACAGTCAAAAAACTGTTTGATGACATGCAAAACAGTAAGCAAAAGACGGCTAAATCAACACAACTTTCAGAAATGGTTAGGGTTTTTGGTAATCCTCATCCAGTGACCATTCCAGTACGGCACATGCTTGCTATACAGGATCTTTTTGATGTCCGGGTACAGCAATGCTTGTATTATGAACGTTTTATTATCGATGGTGTCCTTTATCACACAGAAACTAACAAACGGCTACAAAAAAGAAACAACTCTGTAGTAGAGTTAACTGATGGCACATTATGCAAGATTCTGAGCATTGTGGCATTTAACTCTGAAGGTTGTAATGAACAAATTAGCTGTGTTTTGGTTAAGGAGCTTTGCAGGACTGCAAGACCCCTTTGTAGGGATTCTGACCTTAGAATTTCTTCCAAGTTCATTCATGAGGTAAAAGAGTCAAACACTATTTATGCAGTGCATACACAGTCTTTAAAAAGAAAATGTGTAATGATTAAGTTGAAAGACAAAATGTATGTTGTAGCCCTGCCAAATAATATTGAAAGGGACTGAAATCATTGCAGTTGAATTGCAATTCAACACTTTAATTAGTGAAGTTTAAATGAAATGCTCTCTAAACTTTTTTTTATTATTATTCCTTTTGCTATTCATGAGCTTTGGTAAAATGTAAGAATTAAGATTTAGAATGTTTAAATTTTATAGTAGGCCTATGTGTATTTTTTATATTGATGTGTTAAAGTACTGGTGTTCACATTCAGGTTTTAAATGGATTGTTCAAACTGCCTTTTGTCATTACTGCACTAGTACTGAAAGATAAAATGTTAAAGCAACTGTCGTCAGTGGATATCATTTATTTTGACAATTATTTGCACTTGTTTGTAGTGAACTTATGTTGTGGAAAAAGACTTTTCACAAATAATGTGCATTAATTATTAATGTCCATACTAATTAATGCAAAATATTTGATGTACATGTTTTTGAGGTGCAATTAATTGTTATTAATTTTTTTCAAAATTACAAAAAAATAAACAAAACAAATTGATTTAATACTCCCAGAAAATAAGTGCATTACTTAGTTATTTAAATTGTATTGCTTATCATAATTATAGCAAATAAATTAAGAAAAAAATGAACAGTTACACATAAAACACAATATAAAGTGTGAAATAAACATGCATGCAGTTTTTAAAGCATGGTAGTTAGGTATATTTCTTAAAAGCATAACTGAGCACATATTTGAAATTTCAATAATTATAGCCTTTGTAGAAATATATAAAAATTAATTTCAATTACTGTTTAATTCACTTCATGTTAGGACTTGCATTTTTTAAGCTTTGCCACACAAAACAATTTGTGGATGTGTTATTTAAATATATAAAAATTTAATTCACAATATTATTAAAAAACCAGGGCTAAAGCATGTGCTATTACATACATATTAAACATATATTGTAGGCCTTTACAATAGTTATAAAAAAGGTATTTATTACCAAATAAAATATTAATTGTTTTGCTACACACAAAGTAAATATAAATCAACTTTAGTTACACAAGTATTGTTTTTTTAATCATACTAAAACTAAACTGACTACAGTAACATATGTTCTTTTTAAAAACACTAAAACTTCACAAAAATTGTATGATTGTGTTTTTTAAAGTTATTAATCATATATATATTAACAAAGTAGCCTACTTTATAGCATACTTTTTAGAAATATATTAAAATTACACTTGTGTTTAGCATATTTCTAAAAAGTATAATTAAGCATATATTTATATCAAAGTACTTGTAGTATACTTGTTATAAATATACTAAAATGATGCTTGTGTTTAACATATTTCTTTAAAGTATAATTAAGCATATATTTATTACCAATATACTTCTAGTATACTTTTTAGAAATATATTAAAACTATGCTAGTGTTCAGCATATTTCTTAAAAGTGTAATAAAGCATATATTTATTACCAATGTACTTCTAATATACTTGTTAGAAATATACTTAAATCATGCTAGCTATTAACATATTTATTAAAAGTGTAATAAAGCATATATTTATTACTAATGTACTTCTAGTATACTTGTTAGAAATATACTTAAGTTATGCTTTTTTTTAGCATATTTCTTAAAAGTATAATTAAGCATATATTTATTACCAATGTACTTCCAGTATACTTTTTAGAAATATACTAAAATCATGCTAGCTATTAACATATTTCTTAAAAGTGTAATAAAGCATATACTTATTACTAATGTACTTCTAGTATACTTGTTAGAAATATACTAAAATTATGCTAGCTTTTATAATATTTCTTAAAAGTGTAATAAAGCATATATTTATTACTAATGTACTTCTAGTATAATTGTTAGAAATATATAAAAATTATGTTAGTGTTTAGCATATTTTTTAAAAGTGTAATTAAGCATATATTTATTACCAATGTACTTCTAGTATACTTTTTAGAAATATATTAAAATTCATGTAAATGAATTTTTAATGCACTTCAAATAAGCATGTTGATAATACAAATGTATTGTAAACATACTTTTTGCATTTAAAGTATATTTTTAATACATTTAATACTACGTCTTTTTCACCTGGGCGGTTCCGGTTTGGGACCTTTCCACGGCGGTCCTCGAGGCCATGAAAGGCGAACCGTTCAAACCACTGCACACAGTAGAGTTAAAATACCTATCGTTTAAAACCGCTTTTCTGCTGGCGCTAGCCTCAGTAAAACGGGTGGGCGACCTGCACGCGCTTTCAGTAAGCGCTACGTGCTTGGAATTTGGGCCAAATGACTCTAAAGTCATCCTCAAACCAAGACACGGTTATGTCCCTAAAGTGCTTACGACTCCCTTCAGAGTGCAAGTTATCTCCCTCTCGGCCCTCCCTACATCTGATAGTGAGGCAGGGGTTAACCTTCTCTGCCCGGTGAGGGCATTAAGGATTTATGTAGAGCGCTCCGCCGCTTTCAGGCAATCGGAGCAGATTTTCGTTTCGTTCGGTGGCCGCATTAAAGGGCTAGCCATCTCGAAACAGACCCTGCCCAGATGGATAGTGGACGCTATCGCGTCAGCTTATGCATCCAAGGGTCTAAACTGCCCTTTGGGGGTAAAGGCCCACTCGACTAGAGGCATGGCCTCGTCGTGGGCATGGTCAAGTGGGGTTTCTATCCATGACATTTGTATGGCAGCAGGCTGGGCCTCGCTGTCTACATTTGTAAGGTTTTATAACCTGGAAGTACCCGCATTACAGGCCAGACTGCTCTCAGTCTGATAATGCTATATTAACGTTGTCTACCCAACTCAGTTTGATTAGACTGTTGATATACTGCAAGTCCTGTGGCCCATGCAGTTTAAGGTGGTCATTCTGCCTTAACTGTATAGATACGCGTTAATGCACCTATCTCATAACAACCGAGTCGTCCCGCCCTGTTATGCCGCTGCGTTTACTTCACTTACATGAGCCCCGGGCCACTACCCTTGGGACATAAGTGTTTCAAATTCAGCACGCACAGCATTTTACATAGGGTTCCCGTAGCGTAAGCTAAACTTATGCAACACGAGAGTACTCTCGTAAGAGAACGACACTCGGTTACTAACGTAACCTCGGTTCTCTCTAGAGAGGGAATGAGTGTTGCGTTGCCTGCCGTGCTTGTGCTGCACTTGGTTTCGCTTCTAGTCGACTGAAATCACTTGTGCAACCTGTGCAGTGGGGTTTTATAGGCGAAGCCACACCCTGTTTTGGCGGGCTATGACGACAGCGCGGGAAGGCTTCCCATTGGCGCTGGAGTCATGCCAAGACGCACTGATAGGTTGCAGCAGTTGCCGCAGAGCAGCCAATAGGCGCGCGAGCTGTCTCGCCTATGTCTGCCTGCTGCAGCAAATGCGTTTTACACATACCTGTCAACCCTCCCGTTTTTCCCGGGATTCTCCCGTATTTTACATTGCTATCCCGCTATCATCCCGTTTAAATATTTTCCCGTATTTCTCCCGTATTTTTAATCTTTCTATAAAAATTTTTTAAAAATCCCAATGGGTGCAAACCAGTTAACGTTAAGCGGAAATCCCGCCCTGCTGCTAATTTCATTGGTTAAGGTTACAATGACGGGTAGGTTTAGGGATCAGTGTTTGGTGTAGGCTATCAGTACTGTAATTCACATGACCAATAAAATCTTTAGATTCGGCTGTAGGGCGGGATTTCCACTGAAGTAGTTTGGGGGAAAAAATCGCGCGAAGAAGAACAGCAGCATCCAAGGATGGACGAACATACAGAGAGATGGCATTAATACACGCAATTATGTCAAAATGTCCGTTTTGTCGAGTATCCTCATAAGAGCAGTCTGAGCATCCTCATAAGAGCAGTCTGAGCAGACTTAAATTATTTTTTAAAAAAGTCGTAAATGAAAGCAAAGAGTTGTGAGAGGATGAGACGCGTGTGAGATCCGTCAGCGGCTGTTTTTAAAGAGACAGTAGCCAATAAAGCTTTCTGTCAGTAAAGTTAATCAAAGAACAAAGGTAACAGAGAAAAACACTCACTGCTCTTGACTAAAGATCTTTTTTTACTTTAATAAGGATTAATCTATGTACAATTTAAATTGTATGCAGTGCAAACTGTTTGAACTTCAATTTCTGTATATTTTTCCTACCTGTTAGACAAATATTTAAAATATACTGTTTTATGTTTTTCTACATTAATTTGGAGATTAATTGTGAAATTATTACATTATAAAATATGTTAAAAAGTAAGTTTTTTTAATGGCAATTAATCGTGATTAATGTAGTTAATTGTTGCAATTGATAAAAATAAAGAAACATGAATAAGTCTTATTTATGTTTATTTTAATTGAGTAGTATGCATTTATTTATGTTAATATCTGTGCAATTAATGTCTATTTAGCCTGCCTCTGCCATCCCCCCCGTTCCCCCCACGTCAATCTCCCCCCCCCCCCCACTTCAGATTTCCCGTATTTTGGTACCCAAATGTTGACAGGTATGGTTTTACATTCTAAAAATAAAAGGATAATTTTTTGCTTCAGTATTCTCGAGAAAAGGAGTTTTCCCGTAGCGTAAGCTAAACTTACGCAACACTCGTTCCCTCTCTAGAGAGAACCGAGGTTACGTTAGTAACCGAGTGTCGTTTTACTGTTATAAAAATACAGATTTGTTAGATTCGCAGCGCTGCATGAAGTCGAACACTATTGTCCTCGGGAATTTGTTGCTGATCTCACGTCATGTGAGTGACAGGTTGCTCTCGCCTAGATTTCATGGTGACTTTAAGTAAATATATCACTCATAACACACACAAAGAAATGTTGCTGCATACTGGCACATAGTTTCTACCCATGAATCAATATTTTTGGTGAATAGTTTCTCAATAATCTATATCCAATACTCAGTATATAGCCTATATATATATATATATATATATATATATATATATATATATATATATATATATATATAAAACACATAGGCTATTATGCTGCGCGTCTAGTCGCGGTTTTGAAAAACAATAACAATATCGATCGTGTAAGTGAGCAAAACTCATCTTCATGTCAGAAAGTGATAAATAAGTTACGATCCAGTCTTGTTCTTACCTTCAGTGAAGTCGACATAGTATTCACGGTGAAGATATCAAGGCTCTGTCACGAATATTAATGTGTAATATTATGTGAAAGGCTGATAGTGATAATATTCCAAAAGCTTTCGCAATGTGAGTTAAAAGACGTAGCCTACTCCTCTGGTCAGAGTCAACAAGGGACCGTCAATAAAGTGCGGTTTGTTGCAGCGCTCTTCATTCCCACAAGCTAGTAAGGCACCATCTTACAGCACTTTTGCAAATGCTTTCTCATCCTGAAATGCTCCAAACCGCCGAATCAACCACGATCACACAGTGCTCTAGCCTGGCTGGGCCCTCCTACGCACTTCCGCTCAATTTCATTTTCCTTTAGTACTACGTCTGGGACTGGTGTGGTTTCCAGAAATAATTTTTTTGTAGGACCAATCAGCGAACAGAGGGAGTGGCTGAGAACGATGACGTTAATGTAGTGCGTCAGTTTGAGTTGGAGTTCAGTAATGGCAGCGGAGAAAGACGTGAGAAAAGCTATTCGGTCCGTTGTTGCAAAACTGCCGAATATGTAAGGAATAATTGACGACAGGCCGTTGAATTATTAGAAAAATAATGCACACCCGAGGTGGTAATGGTCAATACACCTCGGGTGTGCATTATTTTTCTAATAATTCAACGGCCTGAAGTCAATTATTCCGCTTATACTACAGTTACCACACCTCGAAACATTGTTCAGATTATGTATTTCAAGACGTTTGTAAAGTTTTTGTCATTAAAATGCTCTTGTATTTAGGACTAATTTCTTACGCATCTAATCCCATGCCTCCGTTGCTAATTCCAAAACGTCATTTTAGAGTTAGTAACGGAGGTTTGAGCCACTGATAGCAGACTAATGCTGGGGACACACGACTAGTTGACATATTCTCTGACTGTTTTCATCGACTGCAGCAGATTTCAAACACCGACTTTGAACACAGACTGAACGCGCTGAACACGCTTTTGGGCATGATCAGTCATAAGTATCAAATTACATTCATTATGCAGTTATTAATGCAGTTATTAGAGAGAGATGTTTCAATAATGAGACAGAAAAGCATGTGCGTCAATATTATTATTTATTTATTAATTTAATTCATTTTAATTAATTCGTTCATTCTTTTTTTTTCATTATTGACAGATGACAGTAGACTATAACCAAATAAATGAAACACAAAGCCCTTTTAACAAGTAGGCCTATCAATAATTATTTATTTGTTATATTATCTGCAATAAAAATCCGTTCTGCAGGACTATCCATTTATTTAGCCTATATTCAGTTTAATTTTCTATTGATTATAGATAGGACTATATACTTTATATATACTAGTAACTAGGACTATATACTGTTGTGGTTAAATTCTTTTCAGGGGAATGACTTCAAAGATATTTGACATCAGAAAAAATTAGACTTTATTAACAAACAAAGCCGAGTGCCCCTCTGCAGAAAGACCCTCCAGAAAGATTGCCCAGCAAACGTATATACCCTCTCCTTGTCCCAAACATGGTAATACATTCTATAGGTATTTTGAGAAATAGTTTTGTACCATGTGACATTACTGAAAAAGAATTTTCTGCTGCAACAACACCTTGTGCTCTCAGGTTCCAAAGTCAGCCAAAGTCACCCACAGACAAGGAAATAATAGTGTACAAAAAAACAGTTAAATTACTTATTTTCTAAATAATAAAATCTTCAACATTCCCTCCTCTGGGGCTTATTTAAGCCCCACATTCGCTATCCTTTCCAGAGTGTAGTTTCAAAATCCAGTCCCCTCCGTTATACTACCTTAGTGACTAAATTAAGTCACTCATTCTTATTTCCAATGACTGAAATTATGCCACCATACTCCGGAGGAGCAATTGAGCCAAACATCTTTCTCCATACATTTTCTTTCTTTCAGTTGTTTTTTCTTTTTCAATGGAGAAAGTAAAAGACTCGAATCCTCCCTAATCAACCATCAAACATTGTTACAAGTGTGTGGATGAAATTGGTTCAGCATTGTCTTATTGTCACAGTTATGTAGAACATGTCAAACACAAAAATCCCTTATACAATTAAAAGTTCTTCTTGCGGTGTAGATATCCTCTTCGACCCAGACACCCAGGATCTGGCTTATTCATTTTCTTCTTCATCCTTATCCGAGGTACTTCAGTCAACGTCCAATGATTGTAAATCTTAATTTGGTTTATAAGCTCAATCTTAATAATATATGATTTATTTGCCCTCTCAAATTAGTTTTTATTATCTTCTTAATATGGGAAGTACACAACAGAATAATAACCCTCTTTCAATATTGCAACTCCAAAAAACATTTCTAATCTTTTAAACCAAGCTTTCCTTAACTTTTTTTTATTCAATTGTAAAGTCATTCTACTTTTTTCATGTAATTGTTTTCATTATTATAAAGGCAAATCATTATAATAAATCTTTGCTGATTATAGAAGAATAAATGATTTAGTTTGCATTTTTATTTCGCATAATCCATATGAATTTTGATTTAATATAGAAGTGGGTAAACATAACTTTCTATCTTTTTTATTCGCTTCTTATTTTGATTTTTAAAGAATCAATCTTTTAGTCAGTCATTTTTAGTTGATGAACAAACATAACATTGTAGTGCAGCTACATTAAATCACAATTTTCTTTGTTATAACGTTTTACATTTCAAATTCTGTCTACTTCATTATCAAATTTAAACAATAAATATCTCACGTGTTGCAGCTTTTTCTCATTATAGCTCCTCAGTTCAAGCATACCTTAACTGAATACCTTTTCCTTCCTTTCTACTAATTTCTAAATGAACTATCATGAATTAACTTAATTATGTCACATGTAATCACTCAAACTAAGAAAGCTTCAAGAGCAATGTTACATTTACTTCATAAAAGTAATTCAATGAACTCATTAGACAATTAGAAAAAATAACTCTCGAAAATAACTTTTTATACTATCTTACATATTCATTGTACGGTCATTTCTTTTTTCCGTATAACTAAATAAATCTATACGTTCTCAACCATTTCAAACATAAAGCATTATAACTTAATTATTGTTAAAACTTCCTTTCTCTATTTTAAGTTTCTGCATACAATTAATGTTAATTTCAATTTTTCTAGAATGACTGCTAACCCATTATCTAAACTTATTTCTGATAGAATTTCAAATCTAAGGAATACTTCTTTGGTCTTAAATTTAATTACTTCTCTTGACCCTCCTCTGCTGATTTCATTGCCTTTACCCATCTCTATCTTGTTCATATAATCCATTACCAAGTGTTTTATTAGTCCTTCTGGTACTGATATATGGCCTATTTTTGTCACTGTTCCTTTCCTACCTTTATTTTTGGCACAAATTTCACTTGTGTACAGTCAAAAAATGCAAAAATAAAATGCCTTTTATTTAATTTTCCTTATTCTTTTTCCTTATTCTTAATTTAGCCTTTTAATTATTCTCCTTCCTTATTCTTTTAATCCCTCCTTACTCCCCCCTTGCGCAGGTGAATACCTGTGCATCTGGTTTGAGAATATTCAAAAGTATGTTTTTGTGCAATAACCTGTCATTCTTACCCTCCTCTGATACCATATAAATTATTCATAGGGCCTGTTTGTTATTGAGTTCGAACAACTTACAATTGAGGTGGTCGTTCCATTAGCACCATAAATCAGTCAATAGCATATTGAATCAAATCATAATTCAAATCATAAATGAAATCAAATATTTGTTAATGGTCAGTGTTAATCTTTTCTTTAATTTTCAACTGTAGTCTTAAATTAATTACTTATACCCCTTTATTGACAAATTACATTCGAGTACCCATTATGATCTATTTTAAAATGTTATTTAGGTCGATTTGTATTTTCCTTCATGACTTGTCTTAATTCGCACTGTGCTATGACAGTTACTTGAATTAGTCGCTTATCATTCATTATTTTCATTTGTTTTCTGATTTTTCATTATTGTTTCTACATTGTTTTTGATATATTCTTTAATTCAATAATTTTTCTTTCTGGGGTTATTATTAAGTTGCTACTAGTATATTCAATGGCTTTAACATTACATTTAAAGACAGTTTGGTTGATGTTGACTATTGTTTGAACTTGTACTCATCTCTGTTGATTCTCTCTTCTTTGCACAACTCCTTGAAAGTTTCTTATTCTGCAACTTTTCATTTAAAGTTCTTTTTCCATTCATGTTGATCATTGTGAGTTGTAATTGGCTTTTTCCTTTTCTCTCATTGGCAAGGGAAGGTCATTGCCAGCATGTCCTTGAACCCTCACTTGCTGTTGTGGGGGTTTTTTGGAGTCGTTTGGTGTATTTTAAGTTGAGAGCCATGGACTCAAATGTCACTTTGCTGATCAAGGTTCAAGCTTCTTCTGAGATGACAAAGCACAGTCACTGGTTCTTTTTGTTTAAATCATCCCAGAAACCTTCTGGGATTGAATTGCTCTCATCTGCGAATGCAACCTTCATTATTTCTTTTAGTTCAGTTAGTGACAACAACAATTTAAATCATCTGCTCATCTGGCCCATTGTCCTTCTTGGTGTCACCTGTAAAATGATCATGTGGGCTGAGTGGTGTTCTGGCCTCTTTTGTGTGTTTTCTGCTCATTAGCAGTAGGGCTTTACCCCTATATTACTTTTTACAATTAGTCAATTCAGCTCAGTTATCTCATTGTTTTGAGTCCCACTATCAGCATACTAGTTATCAGGCATCTTGGACAACACTCAACCCACTTTGCTAAAAGACAAAAGTTACAAGACAATATTTCATACTTTTGACAAAACGTCAGCTCCTTCATGATATTCTGAAAAGAAAGTCAGATGTGTTATTCTCCATCATGATATTCTGAAAGGAAAGTCAGATGTGTTAGGCGCTGCGCAAAATGTAGTACTGTTTTGTTTTCTTTTACAATTTTTTTCATTTTCTTTTTCTATTGTTACTACAGTTTTGACCAGGATTTTAAACAAATCCATCCATGGTCATTATTGGGCAGAATATGCCCTGTGGGCCCACATATGAAATTTAGATACAGCTGTAGGCAAAATAATTGATTTGCCTTAGTGTACACTCATTCATTCATAATCAGTCACTCATCGGCCATCACACATTCTTCTTCCGCAGGTTGTGCTCTAAATGCGGAACTTACAAATTTAGCTGTGGAATTCCAAAGGTCTGACAGACAACACCACAAAACAGCTACGCAAACACTATTCAGAAGTGTCAGTGATCTTAAGGTTTAGTTTACCACCGTTGTTACAAACCTTTTTTTCTTGTTTTTTCCCAAACTCTAATAGATTAAATATTTCAGAATAATAGGCCTTAGTATGGTGCAGTTGAGAGTAAGACAGCCAATTGTAATTTCTCAAATGCATTTTGTCATTTGTTTGGTCTACTTTTTCATATTCTTTTTGTTTTTGCTCATGAGCTTCTTTAAGTATAAAATTGGAGATCTCTGCCTAATCTTGGATCCATGGCCAATAACATTTCCATCTCATTATGCCAGTTTTGACAGCATTTTTTAATTTCATAATTTTTGGACTTTTGGAGTTATGTATCCTTCTTCAATCTATCTATATAAAACAATATTAAAACAAGATGGAGTGACCAGTATCTTTGTTTTGCAAGCAAAAATAATAATTCTTTGACAATTTGTGTCTTTTTCTTTGCCAGAGAATAATTCTATCATGCTTTTAGCCCTATAATAGCCCTCACTATACCAAATCCAGCCTCAGTTTTAACTATTTTGTGAGTTGAGCACCCACTTCTCTGTATTTTCTTTTCTTATAGAGCTGGACTTGTACCTATTGAAAAAGCAGAGAGGGTTAGTTTAGCAGAGAATATAAAGAATTGCCATGAGACCAGTGAATAATCATAATGAATAATGTTAATATAATAATGAACTAAATTTGAAGCAGTCTCTAGAGTGTTCATTAGGTTTGTCACACCTGTGGTGCCGTAAGGGTCAGTTCTTCTGTTTTTAGATCGGTGTTCGTTGATATGTTTTTCAGCCTTGCTGTCACTCAAAGGCCATTGCAGAGTGGAATATAGGCTCTGTTGTTTCTCTGTCTCTTCTCAGTTTGGGATTTTGATCAATCCTGTAACAGTTTTGCATCTCAGGATTTGTCTTTGTTTTCAGGAAAAGTCTCAATTGAAAGATTCACCTTTTCCAGTCTTAATTCAGTCTTTCTGAGTCTTTTTGAACTTCAGGAGGGGAGCTGAGAACCCCTCACCCATTCTCTTCTTCTCTCTGCATTCGTGTCTCTGCATTCATGTCTCTGCCCTTTGCCCTCTTGTTGCTTCCACAGGACACTGAAAGATGAACACTCAGATCTGCATGAGTCAAATTGAACTTTTACATATAAGCTATTAGCTCTTTATCTACATGCCCCTTTTTTAACCTGCATCTTTTCACTATTTCTTTTATATAAAAATCTCACTGGTTGACCATAGCATTTCCCTCATTCTATTAGTAAGCAGTTCTTCATTGCAGGAAAAAGCAAGCTAGTTCTGTTTTTCTATATCAGCAATAATATAACTCTGAGATTATCTGAAAATAATATAATTAAATAATCTTCCCTATCATAAAATCAGACTTTAATCTTTCTTCTATATTTGCATGCTGTGTTCACAATAATCTAGTATGTTTCTCAACAAACATCAAGGAATTCCTCTTATTTTTTACTCTCATCAACTTCTGTAAAGTATTTTTGACTTTTGAAACTTGGTCACTCAATCTTGCTAACCTTCAGCACACTGCACCAGTTATTTTTCTCTTAACACAAACTTATTAATCTGCAATGGAATACTTTTTCCACTCTGTCTTCAGGGATAACGAGATACAAATTTTAGACGTCTTCAGATATAATATATAATATATTAAGCACGTGCAATCATATCTATATTCATCTATTAATATTCATCATTACATTTATTGATTAAATATATATCTTATTATTTTAACTTATTTTATACTACTATATTCTGCTAAGCTAATATCTTGAAACAATTGTTTTCCCTTACTTTTCTTTCTTTCTTTTTTAATACACACCATTTCAGTCCCTTCATTCACAGGTCAGTCACACGTTCTCTGTCCCTTCACGCAACCAGGGTCAGAGGTCACTTATTTTCAACCACAGGCACAGTCACTCAAGACACAGGATCCCACAAACACTTACACACACACACACACACACACACACACACACACACACACTATTCTGTACTCCCTGTCAGATCTGAACAATACATTAACAGATTCACTCATCAACACAGTAACACTTTTAACTATCCTATTCCATAAACCTCTGTGATTCACTTCCTCAACACAACAGAGTGAAATAAGACCTTAATTCCCCTGAGCAGACTCTTATTAGATTAATAAGGTACCCGGAAATTGACTTTATCTGCAATCATGCTCATTTGTATCCTTCAAGGCCCTCTTACAAATGTCTGCAGATCAACCATCTATAGGCTATAAGCTAAACTACAACTGTATCAATCAATGCCCACTTACAGGTATAACACATCAATAACTGATATCCTTATATCAGTACGCTTGTCATCCATCGAGGCCCTCTTGACAAGTAACACAAAACTTAACTGATATCCTTATCAGTGAATTCAAACCCTCTGTGTGCATGCTTTTTGCTCATCATCCTTCAAGGCCCACTTGATGAACAAACACAGAACCTTACGTACGTACGTCAAAACTCTTTGCGCTAAATCAGCATCACCAGTAGTTATAGAATCCACTCAGGATTAAACAAGCACTGACAAACACTTTTGGGAGCTCCCCCGCGCTTTTACAAACTTCTTGACATACAAAGACAATGCATGCAATTTTTTCTGACATCAAACATCACTTTTTAAGTTCTTTAAATTTGGAGAAGCTTGTCTTACCACATCCGGGCCACTGGTGACTAACACATACACCTTCTTCAAAAGCAAAAACTGCTCACCTCAAAGTACAGCGGCCACTGTTGTCTGTGTGAGTCACCAGCGATCCCTTCGTGGCTCCTTCAGCTCCTAAGCCACGCCCCACGTTGGGCGCCATTTGTTGTGGTTAAATTCTTTTCAGGGGAATGACTTCAAAGATATTTGACATCAGAAAAAATTAGACTTTATTAACAAACAAAGCCGAGTGCCCCTCTGCAGAAAGACCCTCCAGAAAGATTGCCCAGCAAACGTATATACCCTCTCCTTGTCCCAAACATGGTAATACATTCTATAGGTATTTTGAGAAATAGTTTTGTACCATGTGACATTACTGAAATAGAATTTTCTGCTGCAACAACACCTTGTGCTCTCAGGTTCCAAAGTCAGCCAAAGTCACCCACAGACAAGGAAATAATAGTGTACAAAAAAACAGTTAAATTACTTATTTTCTAAATAATAAAATCTTCAACAATACTTAGGACTATATACTTTCACACTGTTTCTCAATGGCATTTCACTGGATTTTCTGGACTTTTTTACGGCCCTTGGAGTTTTAGAGGGTGTGGGGTCTCTGTCTCTCTTGTCAGTGGAACTGGCATCTCCCCCCTGGCATGTCTCCGTCGTCTCCTCGTTCTTCCACCTTTGAAATTTTTCCGTATCGCACAGTAGCCTGGTGATCACTGTACAGCATTTGCGGCAGATCCGAAACGACCGCAGCGGCGTATTGTTAATGATTAGACCCAGCTTCGACAGTTGACTGAATACATCACTGTCCTTAGTGTCAAAGTGTAACAATCACGCCAGACTCCACCCTCACTCAATCACAGCGCACTCCCTCTCCTGAGTACTGATCACACGCACCTGCACGTCATTAATTCAGCAATTACCTCCAGCACTTAAACCCCGCTCTCACTCTCAGTCATTGTCCGGTATCGTTTGCATCAAGACACTAACGCTGTGCTTACCTCCAGGACTCCTATGCTACTTACCTGTTCCTCTGTCACCTCTCCAAGTCTTCCTCGTTGTTCCTCGTCTCCAGTGTGTGTGTTCCAGAGTCTTCTCCGGTTCTGGTTGTCTCCTTCCGATCTCCATCTGCAAGAAAACAAACTGAGTCATTCAAGTCTACATCATCTGGATATCTTCACATCCACTCACCTTCATCTGCACTGCCGATCACTCATCTGGTTGTTCAAAATAAACTTACATTACCTTTATCCGTGTGTCTGCCCCTTCTGTCTTGTAACACAAATATACATTTAGAATTTACAATTGTTCCTTGAACTCTTAAATTTGATGAACAAAACCTGCAGCTCTTGTTGACAGACATCTAAACATAATCCTCTGATCATTCGGACTTGTTGTTTCCGGCCGGTTTCGGCGCATGACATATGTCACGACCACACGTTAGCGATTGGCTATGGCAGATCCTGAGTGACTCTGGGCAGATCCAATAGTTTTAACAGAGAACCCGCCTACAAGGAAGTAAACATTTCTCAATGGAGAGAGGCCAGACTCTCTGTACAAATGAAATGTACGAGAGTCTGGTAGAACCAGGCTAGCCAATAGCAGCGTTGCTGATCAATGTTTCTACTATCGCAATTATCTCAGATAAGTCAATCCAGCTATACTAATATCCAGCTATACATAACTGGCAGGTGTGTTCGAAGAACCTAATTAGCCAGATCATGATTAGCACTATGATATCATCTTGGATGTGTAATTTGATCTCAGATGTTTTAAGCAACGTATGAAGAACAGGCCCCTGATTATATATTCTTTTGGCTTTTGTGCCACAACAAGTGTGTTTTATAAACACACATTTACAGCAGCCAGAGAAAAACTGATATTATAAACTCAGGGGTCAAGAGCCCAACTAAAGCAAACGCTGATCTCCATCATGGTGACTTTAATTTAACAAATCATCAACATATAAACCTGTTAATTCTCAATAACAACTTCTGTAGACGCGTGACAGAAATAAAGTATAACTGGTTAGTAATAAGTGAAGCTGGTAATCCTGTTTGTGGAGTTGTTTAGTGTGGTGTTCAAAACCCTATAACACCTTTGATGTTCCCCCGTCAAAAATGACCGGGCTATAAAAAACAGCTTGTAAATCACTTGTTATGCTATATTATCACCCAATATTGGATTCAATCTTTTTGTCAACGTGTTCTCTTTCAATTAGGACTGGTTTTATATTTCTATTTGCATCTGATGAAAATATTTTGTTGGGAGCGATGCAATGCAGATGTCCACGAAGACAAAAAAAACATGCGTCTCTGATCCTTTTACGGTTGGCTCGCCATCCTCAACGGTGTACATTTGAAGTGTTCATACAAGTGCAGTCCACGAATAGAAGGATCCAGAATCTAGATTTTGAGATAACAAAACTGGCCTGTGCACACTCAAACAATCCACACTTTACATACATTTAGCTTAACTTGCATACATCTTTACAGCTCTGTACATATTTTATGAGAGTACATACATTTACTTAAACTGTAGGCCTACATTTACATTTCTGTAAAATGGAAAAAATAATTCCCTCAAAACACATACAAATTTCAAACATCAGGAGTCATACTTTTCATATCCCTGCATGTCTTCATTCATAGGGTGTTACAAGGTCTGGCAGATGCATGACAATCTTGGTGTAAGCAGACTGGCATACATCCAAAATAAATGTGTCCTTTATCCTGATACAAATGGCTTCATTGCAATGCCTACCCAGCTAGCAGGGAACGTTCTCAGAACTTTCGCTAACATTCCCTACAAGTTTGGTTAATGTTCTAAAGAAAACATTTGAATGTAATGTTTACCGAACATTTTAAGGATGTTTTCTCATTTAAAAAAATGTTCCCATAACGTTATATGAAAACTAAGATATAACATTTTAACTGCAACATTCAAAAGATGTTTTGGGAATGTTTCTGAAGTAACAAGTTGTACTATGATCTTAAAATAACATTGTCCCAATGTTTCATTATAACAAAAGAAAAACATTCTCTCTGTCACGTTAGGAAAATGTTTTGAGGATATCATTGAGAGATGAGATGTTTAATGTTCTTTATAAAACGTTCTTTTAATGTGACGAGTTAACTAAATTAAAACATTTTACTTGCAACATTTTGAGCATATTTTGGGAATGTTGTTAAAGTTAAAGTTTATACAATGATCTCAAAATAACATTGTCCCAATGTTTCATTATAACAAAAGAAGAACGTTCTTTCTGTCACGTTAGGAAAATGTTTTGAGGATATCATTGAGAGATGAGATGTTTATTGTTCTTTATAAAACGTTCTTTTAATGTGACGAGTTAACTAAATTATAACTTTTTATTTGCAACATTTTGAGAATATTTTGGGAATGTTGTTAAAGTTAAAGTTTGTACAATGATCTCAATATAACATTGTCCCAATGTTTCATAAAAACAAAAGAAGAACATTCTACTTGCAACATTTTGAGGATATTTTGGGAATGTTGTTAAAGTTAAAGCTTGTACAATGATCTCAATATAACATTGTCCCAATGTTTCATGATAACAAAAGAAGAACATTCTACTTGCAACATTTTGAGCATATTTTGGGAATGTTGTTAAAGTTAAAGTTTGTACAATTATCTCAATATAACATTGTCCCAATGTTTCATGATAACAAAAGAAGAACATTCTACTTGCAACATTTTGAGAATATTTTGGGAATGTTGTTAAAGTTAAAGTTTGTACAATTATCTCAATATAACATTGTCCCAATGTTTCATGATAACAAAAGAAGAACATTCTACTTGCAACATTTTGAGCATATTTTGGGAATGTTGTTAAAGTTAAAGTTTGTACAATTATCTCAATATAACATTGTCCCAATGTTTCATGATAACAAAAGAAGAACATTCTACTTGCAACATTTTGAGCATATTTTGGGAATGTTGCTAAAGTTAAAGTTTGTACAATGATCTCCAAATAACTGTCCCAATGTTTCATTATAACAAATGAAGAATGTTCTCTCGGTCACGTTAGGA
Organism: Scardinius erythrophthalmus; assembly: GCF_964197995.2. NCBI lineage: Eukaryota > Metazoa > Chordata > Actinopteri > Cypriniformes > Leuciscidae > Scardinius > Scardinius erythrophthalmus. Next base: position 40,837,869 of record NC_138226.1, on the reverse strand, counting down.
AAATGTTTTGAGGATATCATTGAGAGATGAGATGTTTATTGTTCTTTATAAAACGTTCTTTTAATGTGACGAGTTAACAAAATTATAACTTTTTATTTGCAACATTTTGAGAATATTTTGGGAATGTTGTTAAAGTTAAAGTTTGTACAATGATCTCAAAATAACATTGTCCCAATGTTTCATGATAACAAAAGAAGAACATTCTACTTGCAACATTTTGAGGATATTTTGGGAATGTTGCTAAAGTTAAAGTTTGTACAATGATCTCAATATAACATTGTCCCAATGTTTCATAAAAACAAAAGAAGAACATTCTACTTGCAACATTTTGAGCATATTTCGGGAATGTTGTTAAAGTTAAAGTTTGTACAATGATCTCAATATAACATTGTCCCAATGTTTCATGATAACAAAAGAAGAACATTTTCTCTGTCACATTAGGAAAATGTTTTGAGGATATTATTGAGAGATGAGATGTTTAATGTTCTTTATAAAACGTTCTTGTAATGTTATGTGTTAACACAATTAGAACATTTTACTTGCAACATTTTGAGGATGTTTTGAGGATGTTGTTGAGATAACAGATTATATAATGTTCTCAGTAAAACATTGGCACAATGTTCCATAATAACAGAGGAGGAACATTATCAAAACAACGTTCGTAAAATGTTTTGAGGATATCACTGAGACCTGAGATGATGAGTGTTTTTAAAAAAACATTATTGTAATGTGACGTGTTAACAAAACTAGAACAATTTAAATGTAACATTTAGCTATCAAACTACACAATTATTGTTAAATTGAGCTTGCTGGTCTGACAGCAGGCCAACAGGGTTCACAATGGAACATATGGTGCGTTTACGTCCTCCAGGGAAGTCTGTATTCATGAGGTTTTACAATTTTTTTAATGTTTTATATTAATGAAGCCACTGTAAACTTTATCATCACATATTATACTGTTATATTATAATACTATCATATTTTGTGCAGGCATTAGCTTACTTCATTGTCACTGCTGAATACCTAAGTATAGTGGTATCCCACAATATTTCCCACTGACACACCCCTAACTCTTCAAGATCAGGGTTAAAGAAAATCCTGAGCTTCCTACTCATATTCTCATCATTGTGGTGGCGTCCAACTTGTAAATACGATCTTTATGACATGACTTGAATGCACCAATAGCTCTAGCTTAATTAGGGACAATCCATACAAACACTCTTTGCTAAAATACATTACAGACTGTCACAGTGAGAAGTTATTTGTCCTGTATCAACGCTAAAGGCCTAACCACTGCAGTCAACACCTTGGAGTCTATCCATGCTGTTAAATAAAAGTCTGTAGAAGACAAGGGTTAGGGTTAGAGTTAGGGTTAACCTTAACCCTTACTTTTCTAACCCAGACCCGGTTTCACAGAGTTTAGATTAAGCCAGGATTAGGCCTTAGTGCATTTAATTAGCTTTTAAAAATGTGCCAAAGAAAAAAGAAACATTACTGGTGTGGATCTTGAGACAAAATAATGGCACCGACATATTTTAAGATATCTCAGTGCAAGTTGCTTTCAGGTAAAACAGCTCAAACGTGCATTTTAGTCTGGGACTATGGGCTTAAACCTTGCCTGTGAAACCCGGGGTATATGTTGCAACTTGTATAGAGTTATGCCAATGTTAGCAAAGTGTTGTGTTGGACAGAGGATTAACCCTAAACCAACAGTTTGTGTAACAGTGCCACAAAGGGTGAAAAGCAAGTTGACATTATTAGGCATAAGAGTGTTTCTAAAGGAAAGGTCAATATTTTGTTAAAGTGCAAAAGGATCATTATGGGTCACATGAATGTAACTCTAATGTCACCATGACACCAATCCATTAGTTTTTCATGTAGGTAGGTACAGAATTGTATATGAATAGCCTACATATGCAAGTTTGCTCTGTTTAATATATAATATGTTTGCTCTTTTAAACTGCTGTTTGGCAGAGCAGTGGTAAATATAATTTTGTTATATATGGTATATATTATTTGTATTATTTATTATTATTATTATTTATATGCTATTGTAAGTTTTTTTTTTTATCATGCACTGCAATGAAGACACCATTTAACCAATTGATTAAATATAACAGCCAGCTTACAAATACAACTAAATAAATAGCACGTGCACGTTTTTTCATATTCTTTCTTTTAAAACATGTCATCTTTTCCTGTAATTGCAATGTTACCACATTATTGGCTGTCTCTTCGAGTTTTTTTGAGCATGATTGGTTATTCAGACTGTCATCCAGGAATCTGGCCAATGGCAGCTATGCGCGCCTTTTACTGGTCAAGTTTGAATATTCGTCTGTTAGAGTGAGTGTGTGTGTGTGTGTGTGTGTGTGCTCGCTCGCTGCTGCTGCTGCTCGGGATCTTCAGTAGCAGAGGACGGGCTCTGGTACTATCCTCCTTCGGTTCTGTGGCTTTTACATTGTTTAAAACATGGATTATTTTGCATCGTACTGTTACATTTTTATTTTGAGCGAGTTGCGGGATGCCTAAATGGACAACGAATTTGAACAACGTACGTGTAACGGACATATTGCAATCTGCGGAAGGTAAATAACTTTATTTTATATAAAAATACATTCTGCTACATCAAAATATAGTGTGTAAAATTGAGAAGCTAATTTTAAATGCGATTAGAGCAACCCAGCAAACACATTTACATTGTGGCAACGTCTCTGGCACGTTGCATTTCTGCTATGGCAACGTCGCTGTCTACGTGCTCGCAACATTGTAACAACGTAGAATTGTAAGACGTGACAGGGCTGTAGCAACGTTGTTGCGCGACATTCAGCAACTGAGAGACGACGTTCTGACAATATTTTTATATGCTGCATTTTGTTAGATAATTATATACTTTTATAGTTTATTGTTTATCTATATTTTTATTTAATAGGGCTATCAACACCTGCAAGTGTAGCCTACACTTTGAAGAGTAAAAATGACAAAGTTTCGTTAATTCAACTTTATTAAAACTGCATTTAATAAAAATTGCACTTCCAAAAGTCATACATTTGTGGAAAAAAAAACGAAATAAACGAATATACAAATTTATTTTAAGTATAATAAATAAAACATAAAAAGCAAAGGCAGATCAGAACATTTAATGAACAAAACCGGGTCTGTTTGGCAGACAGTGGCCGAAAGCAGGTGTCACCGGCGAAACATCCACAAATCCAGAGGAGCAAAGAAAATCAATATCAATTAAATAGCGGAAAAATCAAATGACAAACTTAACAGTGCGAGCGATGCTACATTAATCACATTAGAAATTAAAGTTGTAGATTGTGTTTGATAGCTAAACGCAATACTCACGTATCCTTGCTCGATGATGAATGAGAACACAACGAGCCCAACAACAGGTGGTTGGAATTAAAGGCTGATTTTCCCGCTTCAGGGCAGTGACGAGTACATAATGTAGTCCAGTGGTTGTCCTGACACCGTTGGCACAACCTTAAGCAATGGCCCTGAACGGTGGTTTAATGCCAACATTGTGACAACGCTGTAACAACCTTCACTACACAACGTAGTTATACTGTAGCAACCTTTTGGCCATGTTGTTGAAACGTTGTTAGAAGGTTGGCTACGTTGCGCCAACGTTCTGTGTTTGCTGGGAATATCGATATTATGTCAATGTTTCAGGCTAAGCATGTGTAAATATTGTCAGCTAACTAAGTTTTTGATAAAAAATAAAATAAAATAAACCTGAGCATAGGAGCTTTACAATGAGTGAACTGAGAACATTGTGTCTTTATACAGAGAGGAACTCGAACCACACTATGAAAACTAGGCTTTTGAATATTGTTGATCGCGGGATATCGGCCTACCGTCAAAATGATGAGTCATCATCATAATATGTTTTTGAGCTGGTGAGTAAAATTTTGCAAGCTTTTGCAAATGTGTCTTTTAGTAAGTAACTTAAATACAAATAGCTAATAATATTGCTGTATGTCTGTGTTTCCCTCATTATCCAGGAATTTTGGGAATAAATATTATCCTGCCACACGATCTTAAGTTGGTGAGTATTGTCATAGTAAAATACACGTGAAATAGAGGCAGAACATGTAAACTCTGCTCAAAGGCACACTGGTCCAAACCCTCCAGACAATATTTTACTTGTCTTCTTGATATGAGTTTACGGGCCTAGCTGACCCAAACAAAAATGTCCTTTCAAAATGAAATTATTTTCAAACCTGTATGACTTGCTTCTGTGAAACACAAGAATGTTGGGAATAAAACAACATTGGAACCCATTTTATGGAAAAATACAAAACAGAGAAGTCATTTCTCAAGATATCTTAATTAAGGTTATACAAAATAAATTCATACAGTTTTGGAACAACATGGAGTACCGGTAAATAACGAGAAAACAATTTTTTGGATGAGCTGTTCTTTTTAGGACATGACGTTCCCAGGGTCCTTTGCTAAATTAACCATGATTTTTATTATAGTAAAGTGTAGAAACAATGCTTTTATGGTGGATTGATTACAATAATTTATTACCATTTAGTTAGTGTAGCAAAACCATGGTTAATGTTAGTAAGGGTTCTCCAGATTTATATAGCCTAACACTTAAGGAAAACATAAAAAATGGTCCTATGTCACCCAGATCAATAGTCTGTTAACACACATTAACATTGTCCCAATGTTTCATGATAACAAAAGAAGAACATTCTACTTGCAACATTTTGAGGATATTTTGGGAATGTTGTTAAAGTTAAAGTTTGTAAGAGAGAATATAGGGCACTATATGTCACTTTGAGTGATTTATTGCCCTTAAGCCACGCCCCTTTTTGACCGTGGGAAATTCCCACGCTTGCCCCGCCCCCCTTCTACCCCCATTACTCCCACCTCTGGACAAGTCACGTGACCGTGGGAAATTTCCCACGGTACCCTTCCCTACAAACACCCCCACCCCACCCCACTCCACTTCTGAACAGGTCATGTGACCGTGGGAAAATTTTCCCACGATCCGCATTAAAACGTTAAAACAACATATTAAAATTATATCATGCAAATAGTTCTATTTTCTAATAAATTTGAACAAAAGTCGTACATTCACAATTACATAGTGTTTAAAGGTGTATAAACCATTGTATAAAGTTAAAATACACGTCTTTAGCATTTGTAAAATGTTAAAACATTAATGAAAAAGTTTAAATTGCATTATCTTAAAGCGAACAAAATGTATTAGTATTAAGACATTAAACAAATATTAAAACATATCAAACGCATAAACACACACGTACATTTAAAAAACTGACTTACGTTTTTACAATTCCGTTTGTTGAAAGAAGAACAAAAGTTATCCAACTTTGTGTAAAGTAATATCCTGGGAGCTCAATGAAACACGTCCGAACACGGGAGAAAGGAGTCAAGACTGACAATAGCTACCGCTGCACAGGAGCCAGACGTAGGCTCCGCCCCTAGACTCCTCCCACACTAAGACACTCCCACGTCAGGTGGTGAAGAGGCGTGGGAAAAGACGACAAACAGTTCCCATGCTTCGCTAAAGACTGACACACACACACACACACACACACACACACACACACACACACGCGTTCACACACACACACACACACACACACACACACACACACACACACACACACACATACACACACACACACATACTTACGGAGAAGTAAAAAAGTTAAGAGTTTTTTCCCCATTAAAAAGATACATTTAGTATTTTATATAAAGCACTCTTTTTTAAAAAGTGTTTCAAACACAATCACAATATTAAAAACTGACTTACGTATTTACATTTCCGTTTTGTTGTTGTTGAAAGGAGAACAAGGTGAGTTATTCACCTCGACGATCTCCAAAAGTTTAGAGCTTCAAAAATCCTCATGTTGCATTAGCAGCGCTAAATGTGTCCATTCAATTCTATATCACAAGAAGAAATGAAAGTTTGCAAGTGAGACCGGAACCCCAACGCTGATCCCGCCCACAACACACGACCATTGGAGGCCTCCGGATGACACAGACGTGACGTGACGTGACATGACATCATTCCGGGGGTTACCCAAAACAGCCACTCAAGTCTCTCCTCACAAACAGCGGAACTTTCTGAATGTAAACTCACCACGGAGCCAAACAAACTGCCACGATCTTACAGCACATTGCATCTTTGTGGAGTATCAAGGATAGCGAACGGAATATTTACTGGATAAACCATACGTTTCACTGGATCTTTTAAGGAGTATCAGACCATTATTCTTCGTGAGGAATATTTATTGGATAAACATACGTTTCACTGGATCTTTTAAAGGAGTATCAGATTCTTCGTGAGGAATATTTTATTCGGTGAACACGTTTCGTTGCATCTTTGTGGAGTAGCAGACCTGTTATTCAGCGAGAGGAATATTTATTGGGTGAATCAAACGTTTTGGGGATTTGTCAGGATGTAAACGGAGAATTTCGTAACGATCTTTTAAACACAAGAGGAGAGGTTACGGTGAGTTATGATAAACATTTACCTAACTATTTATCCGTCGAATATTTCAAATAAATTGTATCTCTCCAGAGCAAAAATACACAGAGGATTGTACTCTATCCACCAGATTACCATTCCTCGTGCAGCTTCAAGAAAAGACGACCGACGGCTGTCGATCCTGACTCGGAATGGTAAAATTCCATCTGTGTTGAGAGGAGCGGAGGCTCCGCCTCCTCACCAAGTACACAGGATTTTATTGGATGCATTGGGTGACGCTGACGATGACATCACCGGGGATTCCCCTATGCTGCTGAGCTTGTTCACTGACAGGAGAACGCGGTCTGTTTGAAAAACCCTCGTATCTAAAATTTGCTAAACTTACTGTGGATCGCCTAACAGAAAGACATAAGAAATACCCCGAAACCTGCACGAGACCGTGGCTCGGGCTTCAGCTCCTGTTTAAGTGCAGAGGAACGACGATCATCAGCGAACGGAATATTTATTGGGTGACCGCGTTTCGTTGCATCTTTGTGGAGTATCAAGGATAGCGAACGGAATATTTACTGGATAAACCATACGTTTAACTGGATCTTTTAAGGAGTATCAGACCATTATTCTTCGTGAGGAATATTTACTGGATAAACTTTACGTTTCACTGGATCTTTTAAAGGAGTATCAGACCATTATTCTTCGTGAGGAATATTTATTGGATAAACATTACGTTTCACTGGATCTTTTAAAGGAGTAACGTTATCAGATTCTTCGTGAGGAATATTTTATTCGTTGAACACGTTTCGTTGCATCTTGTGGAGTAGCAGACCTGTTATTCAGCGAGAGGAATTTATTGGGTGAATCAAACGTTTTGAGGATTTGTCAGGATGTAAACGGAGAACTACGTAACGATCTTTTAAACACACAGGGAGAATGGAGAAATGCGTCCTGGACAACAGTTAATAACGGTAACATTAACTCTTTTTTTAAATGAACGTCAGAATGTTATCCAGATTATTAATGGAAAGACATGATGCATTCAAGAGAAGTTGTTACATCTCATAATTACTGATTTCTTTTTATTCATTTTATATTCATTTGACTGAACATTTTAGTGTTTTCACTTGAAAGTTGTGAATATGTGATATGAATATGTGTAGTTTTTAACGCGGGATACACTATTTTTTATTTCTGTTTCGTTTTGTTGTTGTTATTTGTATTACTTCCAAGGTGGTATCATCCGTGGTCATTAGCGAACCTCTTAAGTGTCACTGGCCCGCCGGCGGACCCAAATCTGTTACACATTTAAAACAACAGTCTAATATCCTATACTAAACCTAAACTAATCTTGAAAATTTTTATATCATTTGAAAGCTTACAATCTTTAGCTTTCATATTTGGTGACTGATTTCTTTTTTATTCATTTGTTATTATTTTTTATTAATTTGACTGAACATTGTTATTTTTATTACTGTTACGGGTTGCTATCCGTAGTCGTTAGCCATCGTTAATATTGTTTATGAATGGTAGTCGTGTTGGAGTATTCGTTTGTAGTCTGCTAGTAACACATTTTAAATAAAATAAAATAATAAAAACACCACAAAATGTCTTCTAAAAGATGTTACACTGATGTACAGTCAGACTCAGATGAAGACATAGAACATGTAAGATCAAGGCGTCACAGTACTAATGAACAATTATGTCTTTTAATACGTGAACAACTGGGAATGCTAAACACCACTGAACTTTCCACATCCGAAAGATTACAAAATATTATAGCCGAACAACGAGCGTGGTTAGAAACACCTGAAGGTGATGATGATGAAAACGCACAGTCCGGTAATGGGTTTTCAAATTATAATCACCAACTCCCTAATATGGGTCTTAGTCAGGACGAAATTCATACGTTGACGACTGAAGGAGGACGTGTAGGTGAGTTTGTAATAACTCCTCGACCACGTTTCAACGGACTAGAAATCCATAGGACCCTGAATCTCCGTGAAATAGATACAAACGATTTGGCAGATTTTAATATTCATCTACACAATATTTTAGATGAGATTGTGCATTTTTCTCAACTGACGGCAGGTGATACGGGCTATATAAATATAGCACTAAATGGTTCTAGCCTACCCACATCTATAAATACAGTATTAACACCTGAGAGCAACCACGACGCATCATTATTCATTGATCAAATCGAACGCGCTGCACAAAGCAATAGAGATGTGTCAACAGATAACTCTTTATCTCTAAGAGTTTCGGTAGCTATGGACAGACAAGCAGGTGCCCGTAGGCGAATCACAGATATTGCTATAAGTGATACTATCAAGCAAAATAAAATGAATTTATTTTCTCCGATGAATCTGAACGATAACATGTGCTTTAGTTATTGTCTCGCCTATTTTTTGAACCCTGAATTCACAGATCAGCAGTTACAAAAACTTGCTAAAGATATCCATACAGCATGTGGATTTGCACCACATGATAAAATAGGGTTTCACGATCTGAACATTTTCGAAAGAAAATTTAATTTAAAAATTGTAGTTTTTCACAGGGACTGTTCAGGAAAGCTACAGGCGTTTAAAAACAGCGACGAATTACATCCAAAAACTGTGCATCTCTATAACCACGAGAATCATTATCACCTAATAAAAAACTTGAAAGCCTTCATAGGCACGAGTTATGTGTGCGAATTTTGTCTCAAGGGTCATAACGACAAGAGACTCCATAAATGCAAATATGTTTGTAATATTTGTAACACATCTGAATGCCGCACACGTCCAACGTCCAGTAGACAATGTCCAGACTGTCTCAGATACTGCAGAAACGCCTTCTGCTACGAAACACATAAACAAGAGCGTACATCTACTGAGAAATCGCAGTGTGACACTTTAAAATACTGCACTAAATGCCAACGATTATATAGGGTTGCAAGATCTGGTGATAAAATCAAACCGCACAAGTGCTCTCCAGAGTGCTGTGTACATTGCAATGAGATTTTGACAGGTGAAGGTACTCACGAATGTTACATCCAACCTCTAAAGTCTGAAACAAATGACGATAAATACATCTATTATGACTTTGAGACAATGTATCAGAATGATAAACATGTGGCTAACTATGTTTGCGCCATGACACACGCAGGTGAGACGTTTGAAGCTGGAGGAACAGATTGTGTGGCACGTCTGATTAAACACTTCAGACGTCCAAAATACAGTGATTACACATTTGTGGCTCACAACGCATCGGGATTTGATTCCTACATCCTGTTAGAGTATCTTAGCAATGAAGGAATAAGTCCAAAGATTATTATGCAGGGATGTAGAATATTACATATGTATGACACAGCATTTAGACAACGATTTATAGACAGTTTTCAATTTATCCCTTTTTCGCTAGGCAAGGTACCGGCTGCGTTAAACCTAAGCGTGAAGGAAAAGGGATTTTTCCCACATCATTTCAACAGATTGGAGAATGCAAATTATGTGGGTCCCTATCCGGCAAAAGAGTTTTACGGGTATGAGACAATGAGTGAAACCGAGCGTGTCAGATTCGATACATGGTACACAGGAGTGTCAGGCAGTGTCTTTGACTTTAAAAAGGAGCTCGCTTTTTACTGTCGGAATGACGTGGTTATCTTAAGACAGGCATGTATAAAATATCGTGAAGAATTCCTCGAATGTACAAACATTGATCCGTTTAAATCTGTGACATTGGCAGGAACATGCATGAAAGTATTCAAAACAAATTTTTTGAGTCGAGATACAGTAGCACTTACACATAGTCACGCGTACGTTAATCAACACAAGACGTTTTCAAACGCATCCATTCAATGGCTCGAATATATTAAAAATAGCCAAAACATTGATGTCCAACATGCCTTAAACCACGGAGAGCAAGCCTTTGGACCTTATCACGTTGATGGGTATTATGAGTCTGGTGATGGGGAAAAAACAGCCTTGGAATTCTTGGGTTGTTTTTACCATGGACACAATTGTCGATTTAAGGCAGAAGAAATTCAGCCTTTATCAAAAGTGTCCTTTGGTACTCTCAGAAGGCAGTCGGATGAAAAGATAGAAGCACTTCGTAAAGTGTATTCCTTACGAGTGATTTCAATTTGGGAGTGTGAATGGGATCTAGCAAAACAAACAGATCCTGATGTCATGCAGTTCATGTCATCTTACGAAGCACCTGAGAGGCTGAGACCTCGGGATGCATTATTCGGTGGACGCACAAACGCGTATAAATTGTACCACAGAACAGCTGATGATGAACGAGTGGATTATTATGATTTCACATCGCTATACCCGTTCGTTCAGTCAAGTAAAACGTATCCTATCGGTCATCCTAAAATAATCTTTAAGGATTTTGAACCGGTGGAGAATTATTTTGGTCTCGTCAAAGTGACAGTGCTACCACCACGTAAGCTATTTCACCCTGTTCTACCTTACAGATGCTCGGGTAAATTAATGTTTCCTTTGTGCAGGACTTGTGCAGAGAATCAGATTCAGGACCCTCAATGCAGCCACACAGAGGCTGAGAGATGTATTACAGCTACATGGGTCAGCGTTGAATTACACCGAGCTATTCAGCACGGTTATCAGATAGTTAAAATTCACGAGGTGTGGCATTTTCCACAAAGCTCTGACAGTTTGTTTACCGATTATGTCAAAACATTCCTAAAATTCAAACAGGAAGCATCTGGCTTTCCCTCACATGTAGTGACAGAGGATGACAAACAAGCATACGTCGACGATTATCTCGACAAACAGGGCGTTCAGCTAGACATCACTAAAATAATGCATAATTCGGCAAAAAGATCCATTGCTAAGCTCATCTTGAATACACTTTGGGGTCGTTTCTCTTTGCGTACCCATTTGCCTACCACAGAGCTTTTGACAGAGCCTGAAGAATTCACACAATGTCTTTTTGGCGGTGCTGGGCGGATTATACAACACTTTTCGTTTGTATCTGATTCAGTGGCTTTGATTCAGTGGTCATATGCAGAACGTGATCCGTGCCCCACACGGGACGTTAACGTTTTTATTGGTGCTTTCACCACAGCTTACGCACGACTCGAGTTGTATAATCTCTTGGACAAATTAGGCGAACGTGTGATTTATGCCGATACAGACAGCTCGATATTTGTATCAAAAATCGGTGATTGGATTCCTGAAACAGGTTCTTATCTCGGACAGCTCACAAGCGAATTAGTTCCAGATGATTTCATAACAGAGTATGCCTCGTCAGGACCAAAATCTTATGGGTATCAGACAGCAAAAGGCTATACGTGTCTCAAAGCGAAGGGTATTACACTCAATGCAGAGAATGCCCAAATAGTCACATTGCATAGTCTGATAGGGCTAGTACGTGCCTATGTGGAATCACGTGACACGATGCAGCTGTTTCCCCACACAGAGACCATTACACGTAATAAGAGGGGATTCACATTGCACAATAGATCAATCGTGAAAAGTTTCAGACTTGTGTACAATAAGCGAGTACTCCAACCAGATTATACCACCTTACCTTACGGGTTTTAACAATATTTTGAAAGATGTGTGAAACAGATGTTTTTGACTGCAGAATGCAGCACCCATTTTCGGCTGTCGTTGCCGGTCCAAGTAATAGTGGGAAGACTTTTTTTGTGAAGACTCTAATGTATAATTCAGACAAAATGTGTTCTGTCAAATTTGACAATTTTGTGTATGTGTATACATCCTGGCAGCCAATGTATGATCAAATGTTACATGCTTTTGATATTAAATTCATTGAAGGCATACCACAGAAATTGGATGATGACTCATTATTCCCTCCTGGTAAAAGATCGCTCCTTATCTTGGACGACGTTATGAGTCAAGCTGCTTCTAACGGAGAAGTCGAGAAGATTTTTACACAATACATACATCACAATAAGATTAGCTGTTTGCTATTAATACAGAATCTGTTTTTCCAGGGTAAATCTACCAGAACAATAGGTCTTAATACAAATTATTTAATAATATTTAAAAACCCTCGCGATAAGCAGCAGATTGGTATTTTGGGACGTCAGATGTACCCAGGGAATACAAAGTTTTTTATTGAAGCGTACCAGGATGCAACTGAACGTCCTTACAGCTACTTGTTAATAGATTATAAACCACAGACCCCTGAAAAATTTCGGCTCAGAACGGATTTACTGTCAGACTATCCTGTGGTGTACGTCCAGAAGTAACAATGAGCACGAGGCTTTCCAGAAATCTCTACCTCTTAAAGTTATTATACAAGAGCTCACCCAAGCAGCGACGTGTTATTCTGCAATCTTCACCCGACGAGTTAATATTGGCTCTATGTGAGGTGGCTCTCAATGTTCTTCATGGCAAGATCCCCCTAACTACAAAACAGCACGGGTCTTTAAAAAGAAGGAAAAAGGAGATAAAGTACGTCGCTAATAAAAAGATTAATATCAGCAGGAAGAGACGTATGATTAATCAAAAAGGGGGTTTTCTGCTTCCCCTTCTCAGTGTAGCGCTTCCTTTCATAACCAGTCTCATAACTAGAAACTGAATCTGAAGAGAAAAATGCAACATGCCGAGAAATTGTATCTCGTGCCAAAACATCAGCTGGATAGACTAAGGACTGCACCGCCTCGTGAGAATATTCATACGGTTGTGGAGAATGACTTGGATTCATCTATTAGAGATATACTGCAGAGGCATGACTTAAACACTTACGAAAAATCCAAGCTCTACACTAATGTTTTACAACGATTCTTAAATGTGGTAAAACACGGTGATATGGAAAGTAACACTATAACTCTTACATTACCGGAACACGAGACGTCTCCCCCCTCCCACACCCTCGATGTTAGGAATGATGACGTCAGTGATGACGCAGTCGTCTCAGAAGTTTTAAACAATATTCCTCAGAGAAGCTTAAAAAATGTAAAATATATTATGGATAAAATGTCCAAAGCCAAACACGTGTCTTCATGGACAGTTGATGGAGAATTTGTTTATAAAGGGAGAATCATTACAGGATCCCATATATTTGATCTGGTAAAAACTCTAACTTCACCACAATTGAAGCATAACAGTCGACACCCTGCAGGATGGTATGAGTTTCTGGATGCATTTGTGGCATTAAAGATTCCTTATTCGACTGTAACCAATCATAATGTAAGACGGATGATTGAAACGATTAAAATAAAAACACACGCGGATGACTTTGGTGCTGTACCTACTAAGTCATTGAAAAAACGCCACACGCACACACATGCACACGATCCTGATGAAAACGTATTTAACTCCCCCAGAGTAGATGCCTACCAATGGATGAATTTTTAACAAAATATATGTAATAGCATAGCTATGTTTTTTTTGTTTTTTTTTACAAAATATTGTCATGTGAGAAGGCTTTGTATCTGTGTTTTAGTTTTTAAAACTATGTATGTCATTGTACAACATATTGTGTTATTGTTTTTGATGTCAAATAAAAGAAAGAAAACAAAATTATTCAACTGTTTACGACTTGTTTATTCATTACATATTCTTTATTTATTCGTTACACAGGAATTGATAAGACTGGAACATTTTACCAGACTGTACACACTGGATACATTTAAATATTTTACTATCACAGACCATGGGTTTCAATTTTTTCACAAAAAGAGACACCATAGTATCATTTCTTAATAGATTATCGTTATGGTAAAATTTCATTATATCCTCATATTCAACACCCCGTGAAATATGATACAGAAAAAAGACACAATGCTGTCCACAGGTGACTGATGTAAAATCTTGGACTTGTCTGGTAGAATGATGAACTTGTGTAGAATTGTTTTTTAGAAAGTTGAGAATGGATGGAGGAAAAAAATCTGAATCCGGAGGATTCCCGAAGCTGTCAAAAAAACATCCAAGCCCATTTCGATCCATGTACATAGCTAACCAGTGGCGTCCCGGTTCGTCCGATCGATCCGTATTACAAATTAATAGAGCTGGGACGTCTATCAATGGATCTTTGGGTAGATGGTCGGAAGGGAGTACTCCTAAAAAATTTATATTACACACGATGTTATCCATAATTTCCGTTAGCTCCACAGTGTTCATTTCAAACTCTTCAGTAGTGTTCTGCCAACACCTGCCTCCGATTTGATATTTCAAGAAGAGAATCGTAGGTGGCATAAATTAAAATGTTTACTGTGTTTTGTAGAGGCTCTCTAAAACGTGCTTCTAACCTAATATTCCCTGATCTAATCAGCGAAACATGCTGCGAACACTCTTCATCCGGAGTAAGGTTATAGGCAAACAGTGTGTAGCCGTTGAGAAAATCCTTCCTGTCTATAGCGAGAGACTGGTTCTTCAGATGTCTCCCCGTGGCGGTAACCAGCTGATAATATTCTCTTACAGCATTTCCTAAATTAAATTGTGGCTGAAACGGACGATTTGGGATGTGTGCGCCGTCAGAGGTGAGATTTAAATATTCAAGATTAAAGTGTTTGAACGCAAATGGGTTTTTATCGTATGCGCCAGTGAAAGCATCATTATCGGTCATTCCTATAATGATGGATTTTGGTAAAGTCCCGAGGAAGAGATTTTCATGGTTTGAGACGCGTGCTCCTGCTGGTATAGAAAAGTTTTTCACGCATACCCTGTCGAAAGGGTACTTTGCTGTGGCCGACAGTAGCGCTTGGGCGTGTCCTAAACGGAGCGAGGGGGAGACAGACACTCTTTTGATAAAGAGAGAAGCGGAGATTATTTTTAGTTTATATTCGATCGCGTCCCCGCGCATAAGACAGAATTCATCTTTTGCTCTAGTTAAACGAATACGAATATCTACACCGTTCAATAGTAATTTCGGCTGAAAAAATATATCGCTGTGTATCGGAGCCAGTAGCTCGACAACATTGCTCCCGTCTGTAAACGCAGCTCTTTTTGTCAGTCCTGCATTCGCACCTGCCGGATCCGTAGTGTCCATATGGCCGGCTGTATCTTTGTAAAACAATCCTGCTGAAAAGTTATTCTCTAGGGTGTCTTTTCCATAATTAATGAGCATCTCCAAAATACACCTGTACGGATACGTGCTGGACGATTGTGACACTAGCCGATCTCCTAGAGACACATCCACTTGCGAGAAGATCGTCGAAGCCGGGTAATTAATCAGACCCACGGGAGCGCCTTCCGGCACATCATCTCCGTTTGGGAGAGTTATTTTCACACGAGTATATAATAATGTGTTATTCAGATCAGTGTAATCTTCACCAGTCCCTGCGATGAAAAATTCAATCGGGGAAGCATCATTAATCGCTGACACGGGCAGAGGTGTAAAATACTTGAGTAATTTTACTTGATTACTGTACTTAAGTATTATTTTGGGGGATTTTTACTTTACTTGAGTACAATTAAAAATCAGTACTTTTACTTTTACTTAATTACATTTTTTAAGAAAAAAAAGTACTTTTTACTCCTTACAATTTTATTTACAGTCAAAAAGTACTTCTTTTTTGGAGATCACTTCATTCTTTTTTTCCTTGCTATTACCAAACCAATTGAATTGCGCTGATGCCTAGTTCAATTAAGTTTAGTGTCTAGTCTAATTTAATGAGATTTGTTTTCACATTTCACCAAATTGGTCAGATATGTTCATTGGTCCTTTGGAAGTGACGTCATGTCGCATCTATTACCACAATGCACAGCACCTTGACCTAGAACTTAGAGAAATTCTAACAGTCATTCTCCGGGGGACAATCCAGCAGCCGAAGAGCGTACCACCCTCGGGGGCCACCATTGGCTAACAAGCCATCACCTGCTGTTAGCATTCCATTGACTTCCATTCATTTTGGTAGGAGTGTAACGGTTCACAAAATTCACGGTTCGGTACGATACGATACACTTGTGTCACGGTTCGGTTTGGTTCGGTACGGTTCGATACAGCAAAAAGAAAGAAATGCCAGAGAAATTTCCTTGATTCAATTTTTTTTATTTTTTTTTTTATTAAAACTAACATCATAAAGTATGATTTTTTTTTTTTACTTTGAGCAATTCTAGAGCTATAATTCACTCTTCTTAGGAGCATATAAAACAAAACAGCTCCTTGGAAAAAATTAAATTTAATATTGTAGTAGTTATAAACAAAGGTTTATTTTAGTTCAGATTAACATTTGACGGCAGCAATTGTATTCATAATGTCAAAATAAAACTGACGTAATGGCATTGATTGGCATTCAATGGCATTGAAGGCATTATAGCCACTATTCCTGCCAAACTTACATGGTTGCAGTTTGTGTTACTACAGTAAATCCATGGTGAATGTTGCTGATCTGTGGACACTGGATAGTTCATTCATGGCAAATGTTTCTTCCTGGTTTCCACGTCAGCGCTGTTTGATCCGTTAATAACGGAGAAATGTGAATGTTTCTCACTAGATCTCGCAGCGATGTTATTAGTTCTGAGGTGAATTCAAATGCTTTCTTTACTGGATCACTTATTAGCACTGTGTAGTAACAGCGTCGCATGATCACGATCGGCTCGCGCTGCACTGGTTCAAACTGATAAACAGCCCTTCAACCACACAATAACGAGCAGTTTCGTTCCTCTTGCATTACGTTTGCCATTTGATGTTGGGAAATGTTGTGGTCGTGCCGGCGTCTCTTACATTATGAGCGCGCTTGCCACGTGCAATGCGCCTACATTTGAAATAACGAAATTTTGGTCGGCAGGAAAAATGGTCCAACGAACCGAACCGTTCTACGAATACGTGTATCGTTACACCCCTACATTTTGGCGTCACTTTGACAGCGAATAACTTAACATCTGAGGCGTTTGAAGACTCCATTTGTCCATTGTTTATGGTCCAAAATCAGCCACAGGATCAAAAGCACCAGTGGCTGTACCTTAGCGAATTTTTTTCTTTTAGTGGTAAAAGCATGTTTAGTTGATTGTTTAAATAATGTTGCATACTGGCATTAGATAGTAGTCTTATAGTTTGATAAATAAATACAATTTAATACAAACAGTTCTAAAGCAGGATAAAACCTTGTATGTGGTTCATTCACTTCATGATTTTAGAGATTAAAAGCTTAAACAAGAATCTCTAGTTTTCATTCTTGCTATTACTTTTACTTCTTTAATACTCAAGTACAATTTTAATGTGGTACTTTTTTACTTTTACTCGAGTACGATTCTGGCCAGATACTTTTACTTTTAATTGAGTAAAATTTTCCCTCAGTACTTGTACTTTCACTTGAGTAACATTTTTTAGTACTTTTTACACCTCTGCACGGGTGGGATTTCCACATAAGTGTTTTTCTCAATAGCTGTTTGCGTTAAAGGAAGTGTAAAA
This sequence comes from Scardinius erythrophthalmus, assembly GCF_964197995.2. Classification (NCBI taxonomy): domain Eukaryota; kingdom Metazoa; phylum Chordata; class Actinopteri; order Cypriniformes; family Leuciscidae; genus Scardinius; species Scardinius erythrophthalmus. The sequence goes on along the minus strand of NC_138226.1, from coordinate 40,820,078 downwards.
ATATCCAGTTCGGATTTGATACACTCGTCTGACATTGCATGAATCAATGACATGATTTAGAAGATAGTGTTGCTTCGTCTTTTCAAACTTGTAGATCTTTTGAGACGTTTCGTCTGGCTTCTTCGTCTGCTTTTTGCAACTGGACGTTTCTTAGTGACGCGTGTACTCTTCTTTACGCTGTGACCACGCCCCCTCCTCATACGGGTCCCAGGTGGCTTTAACCCTCTGCGCATGACCATAAGACCGTGACCGCTCTGTCCCTCAGCGTTATCATTATTATTAAATGACTTTGACAAGGCACTGGTGACTACATCACTTACTATATTTTTTGCCGCAGCTTTTATGTGTGGCTTTGCTATACTGAAACCCCTTCTTAGAAACGGGATTGCCATACGATATAATCCACGAAAGAGACCTCCGATCCCTGATGCAAAACCGGCACCATACATGACTCCACTTCCGGCATAGCCTGGCATTCCATGTCCCGTCTGGGCCTGGTAATATGATATGTAGCGGTGGGGGTCTTCTTGGTAGGGATGGAGATAAGCCATTTTTAAAACAAATGTTTTCTCACCGGTCTAAAGTGAAGCTTCGTCACAACTTTTCCGTATGTGAATCGTACGTCTTTATTATTATCCCCTTTAATTTCGATCCCTATGTCTGAGATGTAGTTCTTATTAAGACGAACGTAATGAGGCTTGTTGTATCTGACACTGACTGCTTTGTTAATGATCGGTTCAATGTGTACAGTCTCTAATAATGGAACATACGCGTCACCGACTGCTTGATATTCTATTATATCTATGTATACAAATAGAGTGTAAAATCCTCCGCTTATATCAGCCTGGTGTGGTGCGTATGTGCGCTGTTCTTCGTGTTCATCAGAACTGTTTAGATTTTCTATAGGAACACCGGGTTTTAATCCTAGAATAATGGCTAGCTTTCCGTAAAACGTTAGCGATGCTCTCTGATTTGATTTCAGAGATATCTTATTGTTTATATTATCGTACCTGAGTTGCACTCGTGGTGGAAGAGCTGCGTTTATTTCCTTGAGTAATACTAAAATATCCTCAAAATAACCGTATTTTATTTTTAGGTCTTTCCGAAAAGTTTGAATACTATCCCCACGCACTTTGCTACGTTCATCGCTGTTCAAACATTGATCGCATTCAATAATAAAAGTAGCGTCTTCTTCGTTGAAAGTATGCCAAGTTTTTGGATAGTGAAACTCAACCAACGCCACTTCCCATAATCCTTTTAAATGTATTACTCTTGCCAGTCTAGTTCTGTAATTAGATATCTGATTTTCGGGGTAAACATTTGCAGATGCATTGCACGGGAGCGTGACGTAGAACCCCTCCTCCTCAGACATGTTAGATGTTTTTGGATAAATGGCATCGTCTGTGGCTTTCGCTACGGTTTTAAGGGAGATTGTAGATCAATCATCTGTTTTTCAGGAATCCAACTATTGAATTTTGAAGGCCATCCAAGCCATTTCACCAGAACGTACATGGCTTTTCCGCGTCGTTGTTTATCCAAAATTTTTTCGACCTTAAACGATTTATCATCACTCACAATAATTTTTTGGAGTTCTTGCTCATAAAAACAACCATCTACTAATTCACCATCATAGTCCTGTATCCTGTATACGACTGGATTTCGGGGTATACACGCACTTATAGTAAAGTATTCTTCAGTATAATTCTGTTCATAGCCTTTGGCAAATATATTCCGGACTTTAGACACCCTGACGATATCTCCTACGGCAAATTTAAAGACTCCTACGGCAAATTTAAAATTTTTCATTTTCTTTATTCACGTCCAACGGCCGCATTTTAATGGATTTGTGATAGCTAGAATTATACGCCTCTGTCAGATCTTGCAATATATCACAGTAGCGTTTGGAATTCACAGCTGTTAAATACCTCCACATTCGTCCTTTTAAAGTTCTATTAAATCTTTCAACTACACTCGCTTTTAAATCACTTGCTGTTGCAAAATGGTGTATGTTATATTTTTTTGTCAACTGTTGAAAATGCTTATTGAAAAACTCTGTACCCTTATCCGTCTGCAACTTTACAGGTACACGTCCTTCTCTCAAAATAGACAAAAAAGCTTTAACTACTTCCGGCCCCGTTTTATTTTTCAATACCCTTGTCCACGCGTACTTGCTAAAAACGTCTATAACGGTAATTATAAACTTGATATTGTCGTTCTCTTTCGAGTATACAGACATATCAACTAGATCTGCTTGGAACTGCTGGTCTATCCCATACACCACTACACGGTTCCGCTTATAATTTATTGGTGCAGTTCGATGGAGAGTGTATGTGTCTTGGCTGGACAGCCAATCACTCACGTCTTTATCAGATAATCTTACACCGTATTCCTGTAACACAGCCTGTTTTAATCTGTTTTTACCCCCCAAAGCACCAGAATTCGCTGGGTCATAGTAGATTTTTTTCATTAGTTCAGACATGTCGTCGCTGTGAGTTTTCAGACAATAATGAGCCAAGTTACAATGTTGTTGCGTTTTTATTTTACAAGCATATATCAACAAACATTTTTTATATATTTGTTTTATTTCAGAATAGAAAAAGTACAGGGTTAAAAACAAACATGGATGAATTATATATCATCCAAACATCAAAATAAATTTTAGACACATTTCAAAATTTCTCTCCAGTATGTGTTCGACTAAAAAATCAATAATATTACATACATCTGGGTTTTCGCTACTTAACAAACTGCAGACATCAGTTACATACGTACAAATACACAATATATTTCCTATTCTAAGAGAGTTCTGGTCGTCAGACATTAGATTGAGAATGTTTTTGATAACCCCAGAGGGTGTGGTCTCGCAGGTTACAGACATGTTTATCATATGATTCCATTCATCCGATAATCCCCGTACGCCGTTCATTAATTCCATTAGTCGTTTTTCATCCGGAGTTATGTTGGTATTTGTAGTCCAATTATTCCGGATAATCTTGTGGAGCAGGTTAGATATTCCACATTTAACACGTGATTTAAAGAAATATTTTGTAATCCAAGAGGTAGAGCAGAAGTTTCCCATTTTCAAACGCGAGTGATCTCCGGATCTTCAGCCACGGCGAGTTTCCATTTATCCACAGCCGTGTAAATTATTTCCTCGCATGATTCGTCGATCAATTTTTCACGAATTACAGATAATTGTTCGACTATGTACATCTCATCTCTGAGGTCAAACAAAATTGCCTCAACAGCTCCCAGGATTCTCTGTAGATGGGGGCTGCCTCCGTACTGACTCAAGGCCTGAGCTAATATGTTTTTCAACTCAGGTTTCAGTCTGATCTCTTCAAAACATCCATAGAAATAATATGCAGTAGGTTCAAACAAGCAGCTGTGTCTTGTTTGCGATGGGTGATCCACAGTACAGCCGTCACAAGAATTTTTCATCCGTTTGTCGATCAAAAATTCCAAAATGACAGCCAAAATAGCCTTGATAATCCGGTGACCTGTGCCCCCGAGACATCCGTCCGCCTCATCGACAGTTATGTCTGGGGCCTCGGCGACTGCGGCAGGTGTTGCAACTCCATAGCTTGTGAGGAACGCCAGATTGTGATATCCAAGATCTGTACAAAATTTATTTAGCCATTCGATGCTTTTCTGCGGATATCCATTTGCTGCATCCGGTAATCCATTTGGTATGTATCCGTCAGTAGTTCCCAGGGGTTGGAATGATGATGAAGAAGAGTCAGTTCCTTGAGACATGATGCGTGAATGAGGTAAGCTTTCAAGAGGAGTGTGTTTTAATGTTTGTAGATCGTAGGCGGGGCTATAAGAACACCTCCTCCTACTGCCCTGTGTGAAGCGTGGGAACTGTTTGTCGTCTTTTCCCACGCCTCTTCACCACCTGACGTGGGAGGGTCTTGGTGTGGGAGGAGTCTAGGGGGTGGAGCCTAGGTCTGGCTCCTGTGCAGTGGTAGCTATTGTCAGTCTTGACTCCTTTCTCCCGTGTTCGGACGTGTTTCATTGAGCTCCCAGGATATTACTTTACACAAAGTTGGATAACTTTTGTTCTTCTTTCAACAAACGGAATTGTAAAAACGTAAGTCAGTTTTTTAAATGTACGTATGTGTTTATGCGCTTGATATGTTTTTATTATTTGTTTAATGTCTTAATACTAATACATTTTGATAGCTTTAAGATAATGTTTTAACATTTTACAAATGTATGAACGCTAAAGACTTGTATTTTAACTTTATACAATGTTTTATACACCTTTAAACACTATGTAATTGTGAATGTACAACTTTTCTTCAAATGTATTAGAAAATAGAACTATTTGCTTGATATAATTTTAATACGTTGTTTTAACATTTTAATGTGGATCGTGGGAACATTTTCCCACGGTCACGTGACCTGTTCAGAAGTGGGGCGGGGTGGGGATGTTTTGTAGGGAAGGGTACCGTGGGAAAATTCCCACGGTGACGTGATATGTCCGGAGGTGGGAGGTATGGGGTAGAAGGGGGCGGGGCAAGCGTGGGAATTTCCCACGGTCAAAAAGGGGGCGGGGCTTAAGGGCAATAAATCACTCAAAGTGACATATAGTGCCCTATATTCTCTCTTTTGTACAATGATCTCAATATAACATTGTCCCAATGTTTCATGATAACAAAAGAAGAACATTCTACTTGCAACATTTTGAGCATATTTTGGGAATGTTGTTAAAGTTAAAGTTTGTACAATTATCTCAATATAACATTGTCCCAATGTTTCATGATAACAAAAGAAGAACATTCTACTTGCAACATTTTGAGCATATTTTGGGAATGTTGTTAAAGTTAAAGTTTGTACAATGATCTCAATATAACATTGTCCCAATGTTTCATGATAACAAAAGAAGAACATTCTACTTGCAACATTTTGAGCATATTTTGGGATTGTTGCTAAAGTTAAAGTTTGTACAATGATCTCAATATAACATTGTCCCAATGTTTCATGATAACAAAAGAAGAACATTCTACTTGCAACATTTTGAGGATATTTTGGGAATGTTGCTAAAGTTAAAGTTGTACAATGATCTCAATATAACATTGTCCCAATGTTTCATAAAAACAAAAGAAGAACATTCTCTCTGTCACATTAGGAAAATGTTTTGAGGATATCATTGAGAGATGAGATGTTGAATGTACATTATAAAACGTTTTTCTAATGTGACGAGTTAACACAATTAGAACATTTTACTTGCAACATTTTGAAAAAAAAATTAAATAAACCTCAGCATATAGGAGCTTTACAATGAGTGAACTGAGAACATTGTGTATACATAACATAAATGTCCTTTCAAAATGAAATTATTTTCAAACCTGTATGACTTGCTTCTGTGAAACACAAGAATGTTGGGAATAAAACAACATTGGAACCCGTTTTATGGAAAAAAACAAAACAGTGAAGTAATTTCTCTAGATATCTTAATTAAGGTTATACAAAATAAATTCATACAGTTTTGGAACAACATGGAGTACCGGTAAATAACGAGAGAACTTTTTAGGACATGTTCCCAGGGTCCTTTGCTAAATTAACCATGGTTTTTATTATAGTAAAGTGTAGAAACAATGTTTTTATGGTGAATTGATTACAATAATTTATTACCATTTAGTTAGTGTAGCAAAACCATGGTTAATGTTAGAAAGGGTTCTCCAGATTTATATAGCCTAACACTTAAGGAAAACATAAAAAATGGTCCTATGTCACCCAGATCAATAGTCTGTTAACACACATTAACACACTTTTTAAATTTTCTTAAGATCAAGCATTGGAACAATGTTCACGGAGCAGAACAGGCACCAACAGAGAAACAAGTCCATCACTAGTAAGTATCCACTGCATTTTATAAAACCGTAGTCAATTTTAAAGGCACAATGCACTCCAAAATAAAAATGATCTCTTTTTTTCTCCCTCGTGCCAGATTTATATCTGACTTTCTTTCCACAGAGATTTTTAGAAAAAATTATCATTGAAGAGAATCATATAAAGAGAAATGTGGGAGGAGCTTGAATTTATTGCCTAGCCCTGTTTGTTTGAACCGCGAGAGCCATCAAAGCTTATGCTACTCCTACGTCATACATCGACAAGAGCCTTTTATAGTCTACACGTCGGACGCAAGCAACTTGCAGTTTTGCCCCCACCAACAACGCATAGTATTGCATACAATGGTGTGTCGCGTATCAAAAACTGGGATGACACATTTTGCTACGCATAGATGCATAATGGCGGCCGAAGTGTAGGGATGCATAGCCTTGCAGGCGCATATGCGTATCGATGCATTGACTATGTAACTCTTTTGGCGTAATTTGACTTGCATATGGATCTCTGCTGGAAGATAGTTATTTAAGTCGATAAAGTTATAAATATGGTAGGGCTGGGGGAATTAACACATTAATCTTTGCGATTAATTTGAGATGCATAACGAGTTAAAAAAAATAACGCAATTAACGCAGCACTTTTTTTGCCTCGTTTTAATGACTTCCTGTTGCGGAAAAGGCTGCAAAATATGCCGTCCCACCCCGCCGTGTTCGGCAATCAGGTTTTATTCTCGCGCAGCTTTCATGAGCGGGTCTTTTCCGCGCCGCGCTCTCCATTCCGTGTGTGTGTGTGTGTGTGTGTGTGTGTCGACGCACTGACACACACACACACACAACACTGAGCAAACATTGAGCTCTTTGCTCAATGTTCTGCTCCGTGTTTGCGCTGCGTGTTCTGCTCTGTCGTTAACGGCCCAAACGCTGCAATCATGTACCGATCATGCACTGGAAAAGCAAAGTCAAATAACGTGAATTTTCTCAATAGTAGACTTCTGTGAAATAGCCCTACTGAGCTGGTATAGTCATGCTGGCAACAATGGTAGAATTACCTGCTCTGATCACATGCTCTTGTAATAATAGCTTTTAGGACTATGTTTTATTTTGATAATTAGTAAAAAAAAAATTATAATAATAAATTGTTAAATTGATTATGTTGATTGATTATTGAAAAATAATAATATATTGATGTTTAATATTATTTTAATACAGGGCTATTTTCTGTTCCTTTTTTCCTTTTTGTTGTTTAATTAGGTTATTCTAAGTTTAAATATTGATGATTACAAGCTTGGGGGAAATGCAATTAATTGCATTTAATTACAGCAAATTGTGTAAATAATCAGTTACTTTTTTTTAATCGATTCCCAGCCCTAAAATATGGATGTTTCTTACATGAATGCATCACTTCGCTTCACCTTTCGCCTTTATTAACCTGCCAGAGCCGTGTGGAGTACTTTTATCATGGATGGATGCATTTTTATGGACTTGTCAAAAAAATCCCACAGGGAGCTACAGAATAAGAAATCTTTGAAGTCCACTTTTTTTACTGTCTGTTTCCATCAGTAAAATTAAATTATTTTTTTTTTTCTCAGAATTGTGAGGCAGGAACACACAATTGCAAGAAAATATCAGAATTGTGAGCTGTCTTTTTTACTCCCCTCAGAATTCACCCTTCGAGGGAGTTTGATTGACAGGTATTTATTTTTTACATTTCTATTTTACAAAAATATTTTTTTTTCTACAAAAATTACACAAATTAAACGTTGAGACTTTGTTTCATATCAAAAGTAACCTGCTCTGTCTTGTCTCGGCGTTTAGACGTTTCAGCGTTTTTTCTTTGATCCGCAATGTATTTTTCATTGCTGGACAACATGATGTGTGGCGTGAGAGCGCCATGGCTTGTTGAACATAGCAACAGTAACTAAAGGGGGCGGGTCTTTGCAAATTGCATTAACCATGGCTGCCTGTTAATTATCACTGGACTACTTCGCTCTCGCATCTCCCAAATTTTTTTTTTGTTTGTTTTCTTGATTCCATTTTAATGGTTTAATTAAATTGCTATAACCAATTATTTAAAATGTAATGATTTAAGCAAAACTTTCTTCAAAGGTTAAACCAAACTTTTATTTGAAGGATTGCCGTGTAGACCTTTGAGTCTCTCTGTGTTTTATGATATGATGATAGTTTTTCTCAAATGAAGCTAAAATGCTGCTGAAGTGACTCTCAGAGCGGCTGTATGAAGTGCATTAATGTGCTCATATAGAAAAGACAGCAAAAACAAAATAAGCCAGAATTGCTTTTTTTCTCAGGTTTTTCTAATTTATCCTGTGATTCTGACTTTCAAACAGCCAATTGCGAGTTTATATCTCGCACTTCTGAGAAAAAAAGTTTGAATTGTGAGTCGCAATTACCTTTTTTAAAAATTGTATTCCATGGCGGAAACAAGCTTTCATATGCACAGACAGTAGCTCACATTTAACATGCAGATTGTGCGCGCACAGAAACCTACTGGAGCACAGAAGGTTAGTGTCAACACTGTCCTGTGATTTCTCAATAAGAAACTGCGTAGAAACAGAAGTTATAGCGTATATTTCTTTCTGCTTTTGAAGTAACTAAAACTTACAGCTTAGCTAATAGCAAAGAGACAATACACAGGTATGATTAAATCACACTAGAAATTGTTCCATCGCCAATGCATTCAAATGCAGTTCCACTTTATCTGTATCTGATTTAAAACAAGCAGAAATCTGTAAGAAATGTAACAATCCATAGACAATATAACTGATAAAAATGAGCTGTTACATCAGAGCAAAAGCATCGTGGGCAGTGCTGACATGCTGCAGCTGTGCTCAAGGCGACCTGAGTTCGAGGTTCACACTTCTCAAGCCAAGTTTGTAGTTTGTTAAAATAATTTAGCCTCTAGTTGTGTTATTAACATGTATATAATGGATTAAGTATATGTTTTAAATTACAAAAACAAAATAGATACTCATAAGGTATCATATTTATACTTTTAAATAAACTAATCTAATTAATTTCTGATTAATAATTAGGCTGGCTAATTTTGAAAGTTTTCAAAGTCAATATTGCTTGTGATCTTAATATGTAATATGTATTTGTATTATTTTTGTTTACACTGTTGCATGATCTTCTTTTATAGGCTATGAGGAAAAACTCTACCATGCACACAGAGAATGGAGCTCAATTCTGCTAACTGGGATAGCAGCTGAAAAACAAGAAGAGAAGAACAGTAGAACACCTATTAATGCAGATGACTTTATTCTTTTTCTGCAAGAACCAAGACAACCAAAGACTGATGATGAGCGCTCTGAGCAAACAGCAGTCAAGACGTATGATTGCACATTGGACTTTTCTGAGTTCTTCATGTAATGTTGGGCATCTACTGTACACAGAACTTCTAATAATTTATGTGGATGCCATTCATAATCCTGTTAGATTTTTGTTTTATTTTAGAGATTAATAAAATTGTATGTTTTAACAATGTTATAGCTAAGCATTTTTTATGTTTAAGAGAACATTTTGGGAACAAAAATAAAACTTCCCACTAAAAACTTTATAAGAATGTTAAGTAGTATTTTTAAGAGTATTTTTAGAGAATGTTATCCTAACTTTTAGAAGAACATTCTAAGAATAAAAATAAAACTGTCACATGCCTGTCCTGTCTTGTGCTGCACATGGGTGTTTTGTTATTTTGGGCCATGTGCTCTTGTTATTGTCTGATCCCTCCCCCTTGTTATCTGATTATTGTTTGAGTTCATCCACCTGTTCCCTCCTGATTAGTTTCCCTTTATTAGTTCCCTCTTGTTTGCAGTCTGTGTCGGTACATTGTCTTTTGTTTCCTGTTCCCCGAGACCTGCCAGAGTGTTCTGAGTTTGTTTATTGTTTTTGTATTTACTTGGTTCTATTTTTCCCCCTCGTGGGTTTTGTTTTGCATTTTTGTTATTAAATACTTCTTTTTCTCCAGCGTTTGAGTCCTCACATTTTTGTTCTTAGTTTGCCGTGACAGAATGTACCGACCATTATGAGGACTCAGCGGAGAAGAGAGGCGCCACCAGTCTCCTGTCCGCAATGGGAGCGGATTCTCCGTTTTCAGGAGTTGGTCTCCCTCCGTCAGCAGGGGATGGAGGTGAGGGAGTTTGGTCAGAGGTTCCGTCGCGCTGCTGAAGGGCTGAACCTGGGCGAGGAGGCTTGCAGGGATCTGTTTAATTATGCGCTGGATGAACCGATGGACTGGCTGATCTGTAGGGCTTTTGACCATGTCAGCTTTGAGGCGATGGTGGAGGGTTTCATTCGCCATCGGGAGAGGATCGCCAGGGGAGTGGTCTCTGTTCCGGTGATCCAAGTTCCAGTGGACCCAGTTCCGGTGGTTCCGAAACGGAGGAGGAGAAGGAAGAACCCCTCCGTGGCTATTCCGGTGGACCCAGTTCCGGTGGACCCAGTTCCGGTCGACCCGAGTCCGGTGGACCCAGTTCCGGTGGACCCAGTTCCGGTCGACCCGAGTCCGGTGGACCCAGTTCCGGTGGTCCCAGTTCCGGTGGTCCCAGTTCCGGTGGTCCGGGGACGGAGGAGAAAGAGAAAGGCCTCCTCAATGACCTTTCCGATGGCTCCTAACCCGGAGGCCATCCCGGAGGTGACTGCCATCCCTGACGCGTCGCCCTGGTACCTTGCCTTGCCGGCCCCGCCCAAGCTGCTCGCCCTACCGGCCCCGCCCAAGCTGCTCGCCCTGCCAGCCCCGCCCAAACTGCTCGCCCTGCCGGTCCCGCCCAAGCTGCTCGTCCTGCCGGCACCACCCCAGCGACCAGTCACGTCTGCAGAGCCTGGGTCTTCGGACAAGATGGCCGCCACAGAGACAATTCACGTCACATCTGCCGAGCCTGTGTCTTCGGACATAATGGCCATCGCCAAACCTGTGTCTTCGGACAAGATGGACACCGCCGAGCCAGTGTCTGTTCCTGAGCCGGAGCCAGTGTCTGTTCCTGAGCCGGAGCCAGTGTCTGTTCCTGAGCGGGAGCCAGTGTCTGTTCCTGAGCCGGAGCCAGTGTCTGTTCCTGAGCCGGAGCCAGTGTCTGTTCCTGAGCCGGAGCCAGTGTCTGTTCCTGAGCCGGAGCCAGTGTCTGTTCCTGAGCCGGAGCCAGTGTCTGTTCCTGAGCCGGAGCCAGTGTCTGTTCCTGAGCCGGAGCCAGTTCCAGTGCCTGAGCCGGAGCCGCCAGTTCCAGTGCCTGAGCCGGTGGTGCCAGTTCCAATGCCAGTTCCAGTGCCTGAGCCATTGGTGCCAGTTCCAGTGCCTGAGCCGGTGGTGCCAGTTCCAGTTCCAGTGCCTGAGCCGGTGGTGCCAGTTCCAGTGCCTGAGCCGGTGGTGCCAGTTCCAGTGCCAGTTCCAGTGCCTGAGCCGGTGGTGCCAGTTCCAGTGCCTGAGCCGTTGGTGCCAGTTCCAGTGCCAGTTCCAGTGCCTGAGCCGGTGGTGCCAGTTCCAGTGCCTGAGCCGGTGGTGCCAGTTCCAATGCCAGTTCCAGTGCCTGAGCCATTGGTGCCAGTTCCAGTGCCTGAGCCGGTGGTGCCAGTTCCAGTGCCTAAGCCGGTGGTGCCAGTTCCAGTGCCTGAGCCGGTGGTGCCAGTTCCAGTGCTTGAGCCGTTGGTGCCAGTTCCAGTGCCTGAGCCGGTGGTGCCAGTTCCAGTTCCAGTGCCTGAGCCGGTGGTGCCAGTTCCAGTGCCTGAGCCGGTGGTGCCAGTTCCAGTGCCAGTTCCAGTGCCTGAGCCGTTGGTGCCAGGTCCTGAGCCGGTGCTGTCGGTGCCAGTTCCTGAGCCGGTGCTGTCGGTGCCAGTTCCTGAGTCAGTTCCTGAGCCGGTGTCGGTTCCTGTTCATGAGTCGGTGTCGGTTCCTGTTCCTGAGTCGGTGTCGGTTCCTGTGCCATGGCCGCCCGAGGGGTCGTCTCCGCCATGGCCGCCCGAGGGGTCGTCTCCGCCATGGCCGCCCGAGGGGTCGTCTCCGCCATGGCCGCCCGAGGGGTCGTCTCCGCCATGGCCGCCCGAGGGGTCGTCTCCGCCATGGCCGCCCGAGGGGTCGTCTCCGCCATGGCCGCCCGAGGGGTCGTCTCCGCCATGGCCGCCTGACAGATCGTCTCAGCCCTGGCTGCCTACACGATCTTCTCCGCCCTGGTCGCCCGAGGGAGAATCTCTGCCGTGGCCACCTGAAGGGTCGTCTCCGCCCTGGCCACCTGAGGGAAAGTCTCCGCCCTGGCCGCCAGATGGACTGACATTGCCGTCCTGGTCTCTCGAACCCTGTGGGCCACTCTGGTGTCACAATCATTTTGTTTCTCCCGTCCCACCCTGGTCTGTCCCTCCCGTCCCGCCCTGGTCTGTCCCTCCCGTCCCATCCCGTCCCGCCCTGGTCTGTCCGTCCCGCCCTGGTCTGTCCCTCCCGTCCCGCCCTGGTCTGTCCCTCCCGTCCCGTCTGGGTCTTATGGAGCGTCTGGTAGCCGCTCCGTAGGGAGGGGGTAATGTCACATGCCTGTCCTGTCTTGTGCTGCACATGGGTGTTTTGTTATTTTGGGCCATGTGCTCTTGTTATTGTCTGATCCCTCCCCCTTGTTATCTGATTATTGTTTGAGTTCATCCACCTGTTCCCTCCTGATTAGTTTCCCTTTATTAGTTCCCTCTTGTTTGCAGTCTGTGTCGGTACATTGTCTTTTGTTTCCTGTTCCCCGAGACCTGCCAGAGTGTTCTGAGTTTGTTTATTGTTTTTGTATTTACTTGGTTCTATTTTTCCCCCTCGTGGGTTTTGTTTTGCATTTTTGTTATTAAATACTTCTTTTTCTCCAGCGTTTGAGTCCTCACATTTTTGTTCTTAGTTTGCCGTGACAAAAACTTCCTGCTAAAAACTTTATACGAATGTAAAGGGATAATGTTCTACAAATGTTATGATTAAACCTTTATAGAAAGGTTTCCACTAAGAAATCAAGTTTTAAATATAATTCTTTTGAAGCATTGGTGCTTAATGTAAAAATATATAGTGTAAACGATAAATCACGTTTGAGATTTGTGCTGGCTACTGTATACAGGCCACCAGGGCACCATACAGACTTTATCAAAGAATTTGCGGACTTTCTATCAGAATTAATATTGACTGCAGATAAAGTACTAATTGTTGGTGATTTTAATATACACATCGATAATGAAAAAGATGCATTGGGATTGGCATTTAAAGACATTGTAAATTCAATTGGAGTTAGACAACACGTGTCAGGACCTACTCATCGTCGTAATCATACTCTAGATCTAATATTATCACACGGAATAGATGTTGATGCCGTTGAAATTCTGCAGCAGAGCGATGACATCTCAGATCATTATCTAGTCTCGTGTAATTTGCATTTAGCCAAGGCTGCAAAGCCGACTCCGTGTTTCAAATATGTGAGACCTATCACTTCTGCTACTAAAGATTGCTTTATTAATAATCTTCCTAATCAGTTTCATCATCTCAGCATCTCAGATAGCTTAGAAGAACTAGATATTACAACAGAAACGTTTAACTCTCTCTTTTCCAGCACTTTAGACACAGTTGCTCCGTTGCGCTTAAAGAAGATTAAAGAAAATAGTCCAACGCCGTGGTACAACGAGCACACTCGGGCCCTTAAGAGAGCAGCCAGAAAAATGGAGCGCAACTGGAAGAAAACAAAACTAGAGGTATTTCGCATTTCATGGAAAGAGAGCTCAATTACTTACAGAGAGGCTTTAAAAGCTGCTAGATCTGCTTATTTTTCAACCCTATTAGAAGAAAATAAACATAATCCTAGGAATTTATTTGAAACGGTGGCTAAACTAACGAAAAATAAAGCTTCAAGCACCGAAGTTTCCAAGCAACACAGCAGTAATGACTTTATGAACTTCTTCACTTATAAGATTGATAATATCAGGGACAAAATTATAACTATGCAACCGTCTACTACAGTATCGCATCAGGCAGTGCATTGTAGTCTCCCTGAGGAAAAATTTGATTCATTCGTTGCTATAGGAGAGGAAGAATTTACTAAACTCATTAAATCATCTAAATCTACAACATGTATGTTAGACCCTATACCGACTAAGCTACTGAAAGAAATACTTCCAGAGGTCATAGATCCTCTTCTTAATATCATTAATTCGTCTTTGTCTCTAGGATACGTACCAAAAAACTTTAAGCTGGCTTTGATTAAACCGCTTGTTAAAAAAACGCAACTTGATCCTTCAGAATTAGTCAATTACAGGCCGATCTCGAATCTACCTTTTCTGTCAAAGATATTAGAAAAGGCAGTATCCTCACAACTGTGTTCCTTTCTTGAAAGAAATGATATCTGCGAGGATTTCCAGTCCGGATTTAGACCGTACCATAGTACCGAAACAGCTCTCGTTAGAGTCACAAATGATTTGCTCTTATCATCCGATCGTGGTTGTATCTCTCTATTAGTGTTACTCGATCTTAGCGCTGCATTTGACACCATCGACCACAACGTTCTTTTAAATAGATTAGAACATTATGTTGGCATTACAGGAAATGCACTAGCATGGTTTAAATCATACTTATCTGACCGTTATCAGTTTGTAGCAGTAAATGATGAGATGTCTCATCGATCACAGGTTAAGTATGGCGTACCACAAGGCTCAGTACTAGGACCGCTGCTGTTCACTCTGTACATGCTACCCTTAGGAGATATCATTAGGAAACATGGAATTAGCTTTCACTGTTATGCTGACGATACTCAGCTCTATATTTCTTCAAAACCTAACGAAACTTATCAATTCACAAAATTAACGGAATGCATAGCGGATATAAAAAATTGGATGACTTGTAATTTCCTACTTCTAAATTCTGAAAAAACAGAGTTTCTAATTATTGGACAAAAAACTTCCTCACGTAATAATCTAGAATACTGTCTAACACTTGATGGCTGCTCTGTTAAGTCTTCGTCGTCGGTTAGGAACCTGGGTGTGCTCTTTGATACCAATCTTTCATTTGAAAGTCACGTGTCTAGTATCTGTAAAACTGCATTTTTCCATCTTAAAAATATATCTAAATTACGTCATATGCTCTCATTGACAAATGCGGAACAATTAGTTCATGCGTTCATGACCTCAAGGCTAGATTATTGTAATGCTCTACTGGGTGGTTGCCCTGCACGCTTAATAAACAAACTACAGCTGGTCCAAAACGCAGCAGCTCGAGTTCTTACCAGAACCAGGAAGTATGACCATATTAGCCCGGTTCTGTCAAAACTGCACTGGCTCCCTATTAAACATCGCATAAATTTTAAAATATTGCTGATTACTTACAAAGCACTGAATGGTTTAGCTCCGCAGTACTTGAGCGAGCTCTTAACGCATTATAGTCCGTCACGTCTATTACGATCTCAAAATTCCGGCCAGTTGATTATACCTAGAATATCAAAATCGACTGCTGGCGGTAGATCCTTCTCCTATTTAGCACCAAAACTCTGGAACAGTCTTCCTACCATTGTCCGGGAAGCAGACACACTCTGTCAGTTCAAAGCCAGATTAAAGACACATCTCTTTGACCTAGCTTTCACATAATACATTATAGACTTCTATAATTTAATGCTATGCTGCATAGATTAGGTCAGCCGGAACCGGGAACACTTCCCAAAAATCCTGATGTACTCGTTACATCACGAGAAGAATGGCATCTACGCTAATTTTAGTGTCTGTGTTTATCCCAAGGTTTTTCCTGCAGCCTGCCGGATCCAGGCCGTATCCAGATCTGACGAAGGACCTTCACCTGGACCGATGACAACGCAGTGCTGAAGTGCCAACTAGTCTCTCCCTATGGAGGATCCCACTACCACTCTACAGATAAGGCGTTGTCGGGAAAATTCGTCTTGCGGTCCTACCCCAAAGCAACAAATAAAATAAAATTCCTTATCAAATTTATAAGGAAAGACAAGTATTTTGTTTAGGCTTGGCTTGTAGGGAATTCCAAACCTGCGTATATTCTAACGCACATAACTATAGAACCCATTCTAAATGCGCATGTGACCGCCATCAGCGTTTCTCACAGGTTCGCGTTTAAAGTCTGTGTAGAGAGAATGGTGTCGTCTTAGCGGCCCCTAATTTAATAACAAATGATCATTGCAACGGAACCAAATCAATTAAAACTAACTTTAGATGGAAATAACTTAACTCTGCTGTAAAGCCGAAACAATCTCTGTTACCTTAAATTATACGCTTATCTCTGTAAAGCTGCTTTGAGACAATCTACATTGTTAAAAGCGCTATATAAATGAAGATGACTTGACTTGACTTGATAGAAGGTCATCACAAAACATTTTTAGAGTGTTCTTAGAGAATGTTATCTATACCTTTAAGGAGAACATTCTGGGAACTTAAATAAAACTACTCAATGAAAATGTTATAAGAACATTAGGGAATAATGTTTTAACAATGTTATCATTAAACATTGTTAGAATGTTTTTAGAGAATGTTTTCCTACCTTTTAGGAGAACATTCTGGGAACTTAAATAAAACTACCCGCTAAAAATGTTATAAGAACATTAGGGAATAATGTTCTAACAATGTTATCATTAAACATTTTTGGAATGTTTTTAGAGAATGTTTTCCTACCTTTTAGGAGAACATTCTGGGAACTTAAATAAAACTACCCGCTAAAAATGTTATAAGAACATTATGAATAATGTTCTAACAATGTTATCATTAAACATTTTTGGAATGTTTTTAGAGAATGTTTTCCTACCTTTTAGGAGAACATTCTGGGAACTTAAATAAAACTACCCACTGAAAATGTTATAAGAACATTAGGGAATAATGTTCTAATAATGTTATCATTAAAAATTTTTGGAATGTTTTTAGAGAATGTTTTCTTACCTTTTACGAGAACATTCTGGGAACTTAAATAAAACTACCCGCTAAAAATGTCATAAGAACATTAGGGAATAATGTTCTAATAATGTTATCATTAAACATTTTTGGAATGTTTTTAGAGAATGTTTTCTTACCTTTTACAAGAACATTCTGGGAACTTAAATAAAACTACCCGCTAAAAATGTCATAAGAACATTAGGGTATAATGTTCTAATAATGTTATCATTAAACATTTTTGGAATGTTTTTAGAGAATGTTTTCCTACCTTTTACGAGAACATTCTGGGAACTAAAATAAAACTAGCCGCTGAAAACATTATACGAACATTTCAAGATAATGTTCTCAGAACATTTTTAGAACAAAAAAATTCTAGCTGGGAAGACCTTTCCGAAAACTATTCAACTTTGCTTCTAAACAAAATATCTACAAAACATCCAGGGTTTGTTCCTCGCAAATATATCTCTCAATAAAATCTAATAACAAGATTTTGCACAACTTCTAGCTCACGCTTCTCTTCTCGTGTTTTCTCTATCTTTTCTCCTCCAGCTTTTCCTAGGGGGCAGAGTCCGCTTGACCTAATTACACGTTCTCACCTGCGCAGCACAGATCACGAGCTCAAAGATGGAACAAAGTTTCTGCAATTATTTACATTGCATTATATTGTAATAAACCATATCTAAGATGAAATATGTTGTATTTCATCTTTTATCTTATTATTTATTATTTCCTTTACATTCCTTGGTTATTTAGTCTACTCTATTCATAACACTGACTCAGACTACAAATGTTTTTTTTTTTTTTTTTTTTTTAGCCTGGGTTACAATAATGTAAATGTAATTCTTTATTCATATGAAAACACTAAAATATGAAAATCACACACAAACCATCAACCATTTTATTCGTGTCAGCATCCTGCCTCCTGTTGTTTGTCTCCGGGCCTCTAGAGGTCACCTGTGTTCCCCTTTGCTTTAGTTCTTCCTTGTTAGCGTTATCCAAGTCACCTGTGCCTTGTTTTCCCTAGAGTATTTAAGATGTGTTTTTTCCCCTTGTTCCTCACTCGGTTTTTGAGTCCTGGCTATGTGTCTCCTTGCTGTGACTCTTGAGTCCTTTCAAGTCATCTAAGCTATCCCAAGTAAGCTATTCTGAGTTATTTGATTGTGTTTTTCTCCCCTCGTGGAGTTATTTTATTTCTCTCCTGTTATCTTTTATTTTGGATTATCTGTTTGTAATACCTCTTTGTGAGAAGAACTTTTGCAAAGTATCTTTTTTTGAATAAATCTACTTTGCCTGGAGTTTTGCCTTGAGTGTTTCGTTTGGGTCCAACATTACCTCCTCTGTGGCTAAGTGGTAGAACACTCACTCTCCACACCTGAGACCCGAGTTCGGGCCCAGCTTGTGACAGAAAAATCGAGTCAGACATGGACTCAGAAACACTCGGTTCCAAGGACCTTTTGGTGGTGATAGCTCAACATCAGACTACCACCTCCCAAGCCCTTTGCTGGAGATCCAAGTTCCTGCCAGGGTTTCCTCACCCTCACCTTCGAGCTTCAACCCTCAAGTTTTCCCACAGACCGTTCCAAGATTGCTTACACCATTACCCTTCTTTCGGACAAAGCGCTCTCCTGGGCCTCTGCGGTGTGGCAATCCCAGGATGCCTGTTGTGACTCCTACATGGAATTTGTGAATGAGTTCAAGCGGGTGTTTGATCATCGGGAAGCTTCCAAGCGCCTACTCTCTCTCCGTCAGGGTTCCCGCAGCACGGCAGATTTTGCCACCCGAGAACCAGCTTCAGATCTTGAGTCCCTCATAGCATTGGCCATCTGCCTGGACAATCGTCTTAGAGAGCGGAGAGCGGCTCGCCGCCAGGTCTCTCACTCCCAAGTTCCTCTGAGCAGCTCTGTTTCTCCAGTTGGTGTTCCTTCGTCCAGAGCTTCCCCGCCCCTTGAACAACTCCAGGATTCCCCAGAGGATATGCAGTTAGGCCGTTCCGGGCTTTCTCCCAACGAAAGGGAACGTCGCATGAGGGAGCGTCGATGCCTCTACTGCGGGGTTTCTGGCCACTTCCGCTCCACCTGCCCCGAGCGTTCGGGAAACGCATGTCCCCGCCCGGCTACAGGAGGGCTGTGATGGGGAAAATTAGAGCTCCTCCTACTAACGCTGTCTTAGCTATTCCAGCCACTCTGTCCTGGGAGGGCCACCAGCATCAGGTCCAGGCTATGATCGATTCTGGCTCCGCAGGTGATTTCCTGGATCTAACCTTGGCTAAGGAACTTAAGATCCCTACCCAACTACTTCCTCAACCCCAGGCAGTTACAGCCTTGGATGGCAGACCTCTGAAGCCAGGCAAAGTTACAGAGGCTACTCAGTCCCTGCGACTTACCATCTTTCAACACCAGCAGGAGGAGACCTTCTATCTCATTGACTTCCCTGAGTATCATATTATCCTGGGTCACCCTTGGCTGCGCAGACATAATCCCCAGATCGACTGGCCTACTGGTACCATTCTAAGCTGGGGTTCCACTTGTCAACTCACCTGCATGCTTCAGAGTCCCTCAGCCCCTAGTACAGAGTTTCAAGAGTAAGTCAACCTCTCCCGTGTCCCCAGTGTTTACCATTGAGTTAAGGCAGTGTTCAGCAAGTCCCGGGCTACTTCCTTACCACCTCACCGCACTTACGACTGTGCTATTGATCTACTCCCCGGTTCCTGCCCTCCTAGGGGTCGGGTCTTCTCCTTATCCTCCCCTGAACACTAGGATACCTACATTAAGGAGTCCTTGGCAGCCGGCATCATCCGTGCCTCTACTTCCCCAGCTGGGGTGGGCTTCTTTTTTGTAGAAAAGAAAGACGGGGGTCTAAGGCCTTGTATTGATTACCGGGGTCTCAGCAAGATCACGGTTCGGAATCGATATCCCCTTCCTCTCATGGCCACTGCTTTTGAGTTGCTTCAAGGGGCTTCCATTTTTACTAAACTGGATCTCCGCAATGCTTACCATTTTGTGCGGATCCGGCAAGGAGACGAATGGAAGACGGCCTTCAACACCCCCACGGGTCACTATGAATATCTGGTGATGCCGTTCGGGCTCACAAATGCCCCCGCAGTATTCCAGGCCCTGATTAATGATGTTCTCCGGGACATGCTTAATGTGTTTTACTTCGTATACCTGGACGATATCCTCATCTTCTCAAGGTCACTGAAGGAGCATGAGGGGCATGTTAGCAGGGTTCTACAGAGACTCCTTGACAACCATCTCTACGTAAAACCTGAGAAGTGTGAATTTCATGTTTCCCAGACTCAGTTTCTCGGGTTTGTCGTCACTCCTGGCCACCTGGAGATGGACCCCGAGAAAGTCAAAGCAGTCCACAACTGGCCCACCCCTGCCACAGTCAAGGAGGTTCAACGTTTCATTGGCTTTTCTAACTTTTATAGAAAGTTCATTAAGGATTTCAGCTCTGTGGTAGTCCCCTTGACGGCACTTACCAAGGGAGGAGGGACCAAGATTCACTGGGGTCCAGAGGCAGCAGGGGCCTTTGAGGATCTCAAGCGCCGCTTCACTTCTGCTCCGATCCTGGTTATCCCTGACCCAGAAAGACCTTTCGTGGTGGAGGTGGACGCCTCTGAGGTGGGGGTGGGAGCCATCCTGTCACAGAGGGGTGAGGATGGAAAATTACACCCTTGTGCCTTCATGACTTGCCGCCTGTCTGACGCTGAGCGCAACTACCACGTGAGGGATCGAGAGTTGCTTGCGGTAAAACAGGCCTTGGAAGAGTGGTGCCACTGGCTTTAGGGGGCTTAGCATCCTTTCCAGGTTCTCACAGACCACAACAACCTGGAATATCTCCAGCAGGCAAAGCGGTTGAACCCTCGGCAAGCGCGATGGTCCCTGCTTTTTAATCAATTCCAGTTTCTCCTGTCTTACAGACCTGGCACTAAGAATGTCAAGCCAGATGCCCTATCTCGAGCCTACTCTCCCAAAATACAAGAGAAGCCCTTGGCATCGATTATTCCGAGTTCTAGGATTGTCGCACCTCTTCAGTGGGAACTAGAAAGAGTGGTACGAGAGGCCCTTGTCCTTGAGCCCTACCCAGGTGGTGGTCCCGCCGGACGCCTGTACATTCCTCTCTCTGTTCGAGCCCGGGTCTTGCAGTGGGGTCATGAGTCACCCTTGACATGCCATCTAGGTAGTGCTCGCACACTGGACTTCCTCCAGCGGCGGTTTTGGTGGCCGTCCATCAAGAAGGATGTTCAGGTCTATGTTGAAGCCTGCCCTGTGTGCAACTAGGGAAAGTCAACACGTCAGCGACCCTAGGGACTGCTCCATCCCTTACCTGTTCCTCGCAGGCCGTGGTCACACCTTTCTCTGGACTTTGTTACAGGACTCCCTCCATCCCAGGGCAACACAGTCATCCTAGTGGTTGTAGACCGGTTCTCTAAGGCTGCTCGGTTTATTCCCCTCCCCAAGCTGCCTTCAGCTAAGGAGACTGCTGAGCTCCGCATGAACCATGTCTTCCGGATATTTGGGATTCCAATGGACATAGTCTCCGATCGAGGTCCCCAATTCTCGTCCCGGTTCTGGGGGCCTTCTGCAGGCTTATTGGGGCCTCCGCCAGCCTATCGTCTGGGTTCCATCCAGAGTCTAATGGTCAGACGGAAAGGATTAATCAGGATCTGGAAACAACCTTGCGCTGTGTGGCGGCCAGTAATCCCACGTCTTGGGCCACCTATATCGTTTGGGCTGAATATGTCCACAACACCCTCCAGTCCTCAGCCACTGGATTGTCCCCTTTCGAATGCCAGTTTGGATACACCCCTCCATTATTTCCAGAGGAAGAGGTGCAAGTTGGTGTTCCCTCGGCCCAGCGCTTTGTCCTACGCTGTAGGCGGACATGGAAGAAGGCCAGACGTACCCTCCTTCGGACCTCCCAGAGATACCAAAGCCAGGCTAAACGCCGCCGCTGGATGGCCCCTAATTTCCGAGCTGGTCAAAGAGTTTGGTTGGCCACCAAGAACCTGCCCCTCCGGGTTGAATCCAAGAAGCTTTCCCAGAAATACATTGGCCCTTTTCGCATAGCAAGGAAAGTTAACCCTGTTTCTTATCGTTTGTTTCTCCCTCACTCCCTTAGAATTAACCCCACTTTTCATGTTTCGTTACTAAAACCTGTCTTGTTCTCCTTTTGCCCCCCCATGCAGACCCCCCTCCACCTCCCAGGATCATTGACGGCCAGCCAGCCTTCACAGTGCGCCGGATACTGGACTCCCAGAGGGTCCAGAACTCTTTGCAGTATCTGGTGGACTGGGAGGGCTACGGGCCAGATGAGCGCTCCTGGGTTCCAGCGAAGGACATCCTGGACTCTCTTTGATTCGAGAGTTTCGCACCCATAGGCCAGGGTGTTCTGGAAGGAACGTCAGGAGCTGTTCCTAGAGGAGGGGGTCCTGTCAGCATCCTGCCTCCTGTTGTTTGTGTCCGGGCCTCTAGAGGTCACCTGTGTTCCCCTTTGCTTTAGTTCTTCCTTGTTGGCGTTATCCAGGTCACCTGTGCCTTGTTTCCCCTAGAGTATTTAAGATGTGTTTTTTCCCCCTTGTTCCTCACTCGGTTTTTGAATCCTGGCTATGTGTCTCCTTGCTGTGACTCTTGAGTCCTTTCAAGTCATCTAAGCTATCCCAAGTAAGCTATTCTGAGTTATTTGATTGTGTTTTTCTCCCCTCGTAGAGTTATTTTATTTCTCTCCTGTTATCTTTTATTTTGGATTATCTGTTTTTAATACCTCTTTGTGAGAAGAACTTTTGTTGGATTTTTTTGGACTTTCAAAGTATCTTTTTTTGAATAAATCTACTTTGCCTGGAGTTTTGCCTTGAGTGTTTCGTTTGGGTCCAACATTACCTCCTCTGTGGCTAAGTGGTAGAACACTCACTCTCCACACCTGAGACCAGAGTTCGAGCCCAGCTTGTGACAATTTGTGTGTTTCTTAGCTTATTTTAAATTCAATTCGTTCTTCACAGAGCACAGGGCAAGGAAATGTACAGGACAGCATCATGCAAAGTGCAGGATAATTATGCTGACTCACATAATGATTGACATGTCATAAACTTATGCCAATTAGGAAGAGGAGAGAAATTTTGCATTTGAAATCACATTTAAACTTTACAAAATAATTAAAATAACATTACAAATGACTTTGTCAATTTACTTCTTCAATTGTTCATTTTATGCATCATAGCAATTTCACATTATGATTGCAATGACAACTGAAAATTATATTTTAAATGGGAGGCCTGAAATAAGCATTTATTTAACTTTTTATTTTTATTTTATTTCAAATATCTATATCTACAACAAATTTACATGCACACAAAAAGTGTGTGCATGTTTAAACCAGTAGGTGGTGACAAGTGACTGTCTTTATGAGTGAACAATTGAAATTTAATTTAACTGATTTAATTTAATAGTGCCAAAAACATTGATTAACTCAAGAAAGAAACAAGTTGCTGAAACCAAACTTTAATGTTAAAAAGTTTACATCTATGCAAAATAATCCTTGAAAGATTTCTCATTTAAGGCCATTCCTGTTTGGAATATGTGATTGTGTATTGTCAACTATAAGCAGAAACATTTTGCATTTCCATTTTCTAGTGTGGATTATTAATTTCAACATTTATCCTCATTCTCATGTTTAAGA
This sequence comes from Scardinius erythrophthalmus, assembly GCF_964197995.2. Lineage (NCBI taxonomy): Eukaryota > Metazoa > Chordata > Actinopteri > Cypriniformes > Leuciscidae > Scardinius > Scardinius erythrophthalmus. The sequence continues at coordinate 40,796,664 of NC_138226.1, read as the reverse complement.
ATCTGTTATCTGCTCGACAAATAATTTATGTATACTGCCCACTGACATGCTTTTAAAGCTATAATTGTTATCAAAAAATGTTGGCCTTCAAACACCTTAAAATGCACATATGTAGGTCAGAGAAATCCAAATTTTCTCTGAGAATGCCCCCGAACCCCCCTAACTACCTCACATTTTAATGTGTGTGTCTGTGTGGTAATATGGGCTGGTGTGGCAACAGTGCCAGGACTGAATTTTTTAACCAGTCTGCCCCCTGCATATAGGCCTAAAATATACATTATTCTCTGTATCGAATCATGTTATCTTATTACCCACACCAGCCCCTGATGTTTCAGGCTCAGCCCCTGATGTTTTTAAAACCTAGAAACGACCCTGGCTCTGACAGAACTGAGAGCAGTACAGCAGGGCACAGAAGTCTGTTCTTCTGAGCAATTCACCATCTGGATTAATCCTTTTCCAGGATTCCACTGCTTCTTTCACAAAGTCTTCTTCGTGAAGTTCATAGAGACAGTGAAGAACAAAACATACTGCTTCCGGAGAAAAGGAACAACCTTTAACCTTTTCCAAAATCCATTCTTTCAGATGAGCCTGTGTTTTTGGAAGAATGAACAGACCATGTTTTTTAAGTGTGAGTCTCACATCCTTATTCAACAAACCAAATGCAAATTGCACCACAGCTGCAAAACGTGGTTTTGAGAACCTATCCATTAAAAGTGACCTTGTAAGTTTCCTCTGGGACTCTTCTTCGTCCAGAAGGACATAGTACAGAGCAGTGAAGAACTCCTGAAAGCTGAGATGCATGAAACTGAACATTGTCTCCTGGTGGAGTCGTCTCTTAAACAAGAACTTGCACAAGAATGGATTTCCAGCAGGGTCTGAAATGGTTTCATTAACACTTTTCTCATCCAGCAGGACTTGCTGTTCCTGCATCCCTCTCTCTGCCAGCTGACCCAGACTCCTCAGCAGGGTCGGGACGGACTGACTCAAACCCTGGCAGTGATGCTCCAGAAGAGTGCACACAAAGTCCACGTAGATGGAGGTGGTGGTTTCCAGTCCGCTTGTCTTATTTGCACCATATTTGAATCGCTCCTGGATAGTTGTGCAGATGATCCAGCAGACGACAGGGATTGAGCAGGCAGTGATGAGGGTTTCATTTGCCTTCACATATGTATAAGCCTCCCTGTAAAGTTTCTCATTTTGAAAAAATTTCTGGAAGTACTCCTCCACCCCCTTTTCTGAAAATCCCACAATCTCAGTGAAACGCTGAGGTCCTTTGAGCAGATTACTGAGTGTGTCCGTAGCTGTAGATCTGGAGGAGACCAGCAGGAAAGACTCTGGCAGGATTCGACCCCTCAGCAGGGCACAAAGAGTGTCCACAGGTGGGGCTTTCTGAAGCAGATCAGTGTGTGCTCACGTGTCATTAATGTCCTGTGTGAGTTTCAGCTCATCAAATCCATCAATGACCAAAAGCACCTTCTCTGGCGACTGCTGTGAAATCTGTGAGATCTCATGTGATGATAAACTACAACTGCAGCTCAAGATCTCCACCAAACTCTTCTCGCCAGGAATACGATTTATTTCTTTACACTTTAAGTGGAACACAATATCAAACCGCCCTTTGTAGAGGTCACCAGATGCCCAGTCCATCATGATCTTCTGCACAGTGAAAGATTTCCCGTTTCCAGAATTTCCCTGCAGTATCACAGAACTAGGACTGATCCCGTGGTCATCTGGGTCGAACAGAGAGTTGAGATGGACAGAGTCTCCACTGCTCCTGGAGCTGAGGACCTGCTGGAAGCTCTCTCCACTGGAGCAGATCTCTTCTTCTCGCTCTTTTCGATCTCTATGTTTCCGAAGGATCAGAGGTTGTGTGAAGCGCTCAGACAGCAGCACATCTTCACCAGGCAGTGAGTTATACTCAGTCACATACTGATACTCGCTGCAGATCAGCTTCATATATTTGTGAATCACTGGGCTGATTTCTTTAGAAATGGTCAATGTTCAAAGAGTTAGTTTTTTTTTTCTGATTCTAATACAGTAAGAAATTCCAGAGCAGACAAATACCAACTAAATTACCAGGTCGATGGAGTGCAATATTTAAAACATATTACTATAAAATTCATCAGTTATCTGAGGAATGTGTATTTTCAGAGTGTGTGTGATGTCCTGTGGAGCATGTAGAACATTAGACACACTTGATACATTCAGTGATATATTGATTAAGGCATTTCACATATATTTTCAAACATTTTACATATATCTATCTATTGCTGAACAAATTTATTAGAACACCACCACATAAGGTTCGTGCCACAACTGCCCTAAGCTAACAGTATTGGTGATACACATTTTTTGAGAAGGGAAAAAATACGTAAAGACTCAAAGTCATAATGTTTAAGTTTCAAACCCATAAGTTTGAATTTTTTAGAGCAATTTTCTACTTCCGGTTCAAAAAGCAAAGACTCTCAGCTGATCCACGTCTACCTATAGGAATACGATGCCTATCACTGTATTCATATATCAGCTCCTCTAGTATTATCAACAGCTATCGCGTTTCTCAGGAGCAAATTACCCTCCTCCATCCCCAGCTCCACTTCTCGTCAGTCAGTATTTGGCCTTCTAATTCCCCTTTGAATTAGACTAAATTTTCGAATTATCTTGTACATTTAAAATATTGACATTAATGGAATCTGAAATACTTTCATGTTGATTCTGTTCTGTGTACCCTAAAGGGGGTTATTGCTGCTCTCCCTGCTCTTATCCATGCTAGGCTGCCCAGAACAGAACCATACCGCCAATCCAAAACATATGCTAATTGTCAATCGTATTTGATGATAGTGGTCCTGACAGAAATAAGTTAACAAGATGGAAAGTTAAGACAAAATATTTAAGGTTTCTACAAGAGCTTCTGCAATTTGTGCAATGCCTGTAAAAGTACATATTTTAATAGTACATATCTCAGTATATACTGTTGGTCTAGACACAAGTGGTATAATAGCCAAATTTAGTGTGCTTGTTATGTCTGAAAATGTTCAGCATTGGGTCCCATTGGACTATGTTTTGTTATGCACTGCGAGTGACAGGTTACTGTGCCTTTAAAGCTTATTGCATTGATTTACGGCAATGGTCGTATAATGTAAGTTTCACGTCAGTTGATAAAGGGCAATATAAACGTCTGTGATAGTGAATTTTTAGACAGCTCTCTTCCTAATATTGATTTGGATGAACATTTTAACCGTTTCAACTCTACTTGTATAAGTGTCTTAGATTTTGTTGCTCCATTTAAACCTAAATGCTTAAAGAAAAAAACTGAGCCGTGGTTGAACGAGACTGTACATAGTTTTAGACGGCTATGTAGACAGGCTGAACGAAGATGGAGAAAGCATAGACTTCAGGTGTATTACGAAGTACTGAGAGATGCCTTATCTAATTTTCAAAATGCAGTTAAGAAGGCAAAATGTCAGTATTTTTCACAAATAACTGAAAAATATAGACAAAAGCCAAAGTTACTTTTTTCTACTATAAACTCTGCTTTAAATCCACCTATTAAAGCATTTCTGGTACCCTCCCACCTAAATGGTGATGATTTTCTTAGATTTTTTTCTAATAAGATCGAAAATCATAGGCCAGGTACTGATGAAATTCAGAACAATGACACTGAAAACACTCAGTTTATGCTACCTCCATGCTCCTCAGTCTGTCATGAATTTGATTCTATTTCTATTTCACATCTACAAGAAATTATTACCCATTTTAGGCCTACAATTTGTTCATTAGACATTATTCCACCTCGTAGTTTAATACAACTTTTTGACACATTAGGACCAAGTTTACTCACCATTGTTAATAAATCACTTAGTTTAGGGATCTTTCCAGCTGATCTCAAAAATGCCTTAGTACTTCCATCAATCAAGAAACCAGATCTTGATCCTGCTGTTTTGAATAACTATAGGCCTATCTCTAATTTGCCTTTTATTTCAAAAATTCTAGAAAAAGTTGTATCAAATCAACTACATTCTTATTTAAATTTACATTCTATATATGAGAAGTTTCAATTCGGCTTTCGAGCACTCCACAGTACCGAATCAGCACTACTGAAGGTTTTTAATGACATCTATCTGACAACAGATGCTGGAGATTCTATAATTTTAATGCTCTTAGATCTTAGCTCTGCTTTTGATATGGTGGACCATGATATTCTTTTGTCTAGACTCGAATATGATGTGGGGCTGAAAGGAACAGTATTAAATTGGTTTTAGTTCATATCTGACCGATCGAAGATTCTCTGTCCGTTTTGGCTCCTCTAGCCTATGTCCTCTGTTGCTCACCTTCGATGGGGGGTCCCTCAGGGCTCAATCCTGGCCCCTATGCTCTTTTCCCTCTATATGCTCCCTTTGGGATCCATATTTAAAAAATATGATGTGTATGATGAATATGATGTGATAAGCAAGTAAATTCTGTTGTCAGATATTGTTTTTTCCATCTACGTATGCTGACTAATGTTAAGCCTTTTCTATGTCCCCAAGCTTTTGAATGGGTGATACATGCATTCCTGTCATCTCGACTGGACTACTGTAATTCTTTATACTATGGAATAAATTCAACAACTCTAACACGTCTTCAAATAGTCCAAAATGCAGCAGCGAGACTTTTAAAAGGCATTCGCAAAAGTGAACATATTGCCCCGATTTTAGCATCCCTTCACTGGTTGCCGGTTCACTTTAGGGTTGATTTTAAAATTATTTTATTTGTCTATAAGTGCCTAAATAACCTAGCTCCCCTCTATCCATCTGAGCTCTTAGAGCATTACAATCCTTCCAGAGATCTTAGGTCAGGTACACAGAAACTTTTATCTATACCACGGTACAGGTTAAAACACAGAGGTTATCGTGCCTTTGCCATTGCGGGCCCGACACTATGGAATAGCTTGCCTAATCATGTTCGTTCTGCATCTGACTTGTCAGTTTTCAAGTCACGCTTGAAAACACACTTTTATTCAATTGCTTTTAATAACTTGTAACTTGTCTTTTAATTTTCCTTGCTCTGTCTGTTGTGTGATATTTTATTGCTTTGTAAAGCACATTGGTCAGCTTGTCTGTATAAATGGTGCTATGTAAATAAATCTTGACTTGACTTGACTTGACATAAACAAAGCTACACAGTGTGATTATTGAGTCCTTCGTAAACACAATAATTGGTGAACGAGGATGTCTGAACTTGTCTTACCACCACCGCCACCTTTCCTACCTGTTCCCGGTGATCCAGCTGTTCCCTGGGATCGCTGGCTGACGTCGTTTGAGGATTATTTGCTGGCTTTGGGACACTCGGATCTAGCGGAGGCGAGGAAGTGCGCGCTTCTGTGCCATTGTCTCGGGCAGGAAGGACAGCGAATCTTCGCCACGCTCACCTTATCGGATGATAAGTACGTCACAGCCACGGCCGCCTTGAAGGCTCACTTCTGCTCCGGAAGAAGCCCGGCGGATGCACCCTTTTGAGTTTCGCCAGAGGACCCAAAAGCCGAGTGAGACCGTTGCCCACTATGTATCAGCATTACGTGAGCTGGCTAGACTTTGTGAGTTTGGGGCTTTGAAGGATTGACTTATAGTTGACCAGTTAATAGAGAAAACGTTATGTAACCAACTGAGGGAGAGACTTTTACTAGAGCCAGACTCCACGACACTAGCGAACGCTTTAGTAATTGGGAAGCAGTTGGAAACGGCCCAAATGGAGGCGCGCAAGTTCGCCGCGCTGTGCACGAGCCTGTGACGTCATCACCACCGTCAGTTCAGCACACAGGGACTGCAGCGGCGGCTGACATGGTGAGTGACAGTTTGGACGTACAGAGAGTGGACAGGGGGCCCAGGGAGAGTGGGCACAAAAGCTGTAGCAACTGTGGCTCCCCTAAACATGCAACCAGAGATCAGTCATGCCCTGCCCAGGGAAAACGTTGTCGTAACTGCAACAAGTTGAACCATTTTGCACGCTGCTGTCGCTCCTCTCCTGCTTGCCATGATACTGCTGCTGTTCCCATAAACACTGTACAGACCTCACAGCCTTCGTTCAAGCTCTGCACATGCCGTGTGGGCACAGCTCTCATTCCACTCCTCATGGACACAGGGGTTAAAGTGTCAATCCTGAACAAATGCACATATGACCGCTTCTTCAGTCACGTGCCTCTGGAAGCAGCGGCTAAACCCCTGTTTGGCTACGGCCATTTTCCCATCTCTACTCTGGGTGTGGCCTGCCTCCCCGTCAGATATGATTAACAATGTGTGCCTGCCACCAAGTTCTGTATCACCCGGAAGGGAGCTAACATTATGGGCCTAGACTTGTTCCTTGCCCTGGGTTTTACTGTGAGTGATGCTAGGGGCCTGCATGTCCTGCAGGTCTTCGCCTCCTGGTCTGACCGCTACCCACAACTATTCAACGGGCTGGGCCACATGACTGGATTTGTACACCAGCCCACTGTTGACCTTGCAGTCCGCCCTGTTATCCAGCCCCTACGGCGCATTCCCCTGGCTCTCCGTGACGCGGTGGAGGCCGAGCTGCATCGCCTGGTGGAGGCGGATGTCATAGAGCCCGTCGATGCCTCGCCGTGGGTGTCTAACCTGGTGATAGCCAAGAGAAGAGGGGGCGGACTGCGACTCTGTGTCGACCTTACAGACGTTAACAAAGCCATCATTCCTGATAAGTACCCCCTACCTACGGCTGAGGAGCTCACTAGCCATTTCCACGGCTCCATTGTTTTCAGCAAGATGGACTTAAGTAACGGCTACCTGCAGGTTCCTCTAGCACCAGCCAGCATGGACGTTACAGCGTTTGTCACGCACGTGGGGGTTTTCAGATTTAAACGCATGGCATTTGGACTGTCATCAGCCCCGAGCTGTTTTCAGAAGATAATGTCACTCATATTGGCTGGTATCCAGGGTGTCTCCATCTACCTAGATGACGTGGTGGTGCATGTGCCCTCCACCGCACTGCATGATGATCGCCTGGAGTAGGTCTTTCAGCATTTCGAACAGCATGGGGTCACACTGAACTCTGAGAAATGCATGTTCGGAGTTGAGGAGGTTGAGTTCCTGGGCTTCAGGCTCTCGAAGGAGGGCATCGCCCCGATTATGTCACACACTGAGGCCATTCTGTCCCTACCAGACCCGCAGTCACCATCCCAGCTGTCTTCCTTCCTGGGGATGGCCGCCTACTACCTCAGATTCATGCCACACTACTCTGACTCAACGGCCCCCCTGCGCCAGCTGCTCAGGAAGGATGTTACATGGGACTGGACCCCGGCCTGCCACGAAGCTGTACGCATCATCAAACGGCAGCTCACGTCCCCACCTACACTGACCTATTTCAGCTTGACCACGCCCACCATAGTCACCTGCGACACCTACGGGGTGGCGCAGGTGACCATCAAGAGGGGGTGGAACGCCCGGTGGCTTTCGCCTCACGGGCACTTACTACAGCTGAGCAGAAGTATTCGGTGGGGGAGAGGGAGGCCCTGGCCTGCCTGTGGGCATGCGAATTCTGGCATGTTTACCTATATGGGAGGCCTTTTACCATCCGCACAGACCACCAAGCGCTGACGGCACTGCTGGCGACTCAAGGCTCGGGGCACAGGCCCATGAGACTGCTAAGGTGGGCTAACAGGCTGAAAGACTGAATAAAACTCTCAAAAATGGAATCCGAGCCTGTCTGAAGGAAGGGAAAATCTTCAGCGACGCACTCAACCAAACTCTCCTGACCATCCGGTCCAAAAAACCTGACCAAAAAAAAACAGAAATACATGTAAAACGCCTATAACTGTGAAATCATTCAGGAATGTTTTTATTATTATTATTTGCTCAATGAAAATGTAATTTCATTGCATTCACCGTTGGTCCCCCTTTTATGTACATGTGTCACAGTAAAATAATAATTTTTATTGTATGTGCAAAGTTGTTGTCTTTTGAATTGTGGTCTCCAATGAGCTGGTCAAAAACACATAAGTTGGAGAATAATAACTTAAATAGGGTTTGTAGTGTAGCTGTCCTTCAGCAGCGATGTTAGCATGTCGCCCTTCAACTATCTTAACACAAAGTTCTGTCTGTGAGGACAAATACATGAAAACAAATGGGCTACAAACAATAGAAAACTGTTAGGGCCTCCCACAGGAGATCTACCCTGCAATCTTTGTCATTCACACCAATCAGTTTCTATGGGTCATATATCTGTAGCCTATAGGCCATTTGGTTCACACCTTTAAGCCTGGAACACACCAAGCCGACGGTCGGCCGTCGGGCAGTTTTTATGCATCGGCCGATTAAGTTTCCTCAGTGTGTTCCGCACCGTCGGCTGAAATTGGTCCTCGTCGGCTTTTTTTTGGCCGATTCGACATGTTGAATCGACGTCGGGCCGTCAGTGAAAGAGGGAACTCTGATTGGCTGTTCAGCTGGGTGAACGAGTCAGCGCACGAGAATAATAGCAAAACAGCGAGCAAAGTCAAAACGGTACAGATAGAAGGCTGTTCTAATGTTACGTCATCTTACCTGAGTGTTCCTTGGCGAATATTAAAATATTAACATGAGAGGAGTGGAATAAAGTAAGTGTTTAGCAGGTTTTATATTCAAAACCGTAAGCACCCACTGCTTTGTTTACGGTTTGTGTATCTGCAGCCGGCAGTGTCGGTTTCCCTTTTTGAATGATGAATATAGACGAATATATCTGCAGAAATAGACAGTTGTCTCATTTACACGCAGGCGCAGAACGCGCATTCTAGCTAACAGTCGGCAGTAGTTTTCTCGGTGTGTTCAAGTGCAGATTTTTACCCCGACGCAGGAGACAACACAGTCGGCTTTCATCAGCGCTAGTTTTTCGGCATCGGCTTGGTGTGTTCCAGGCTTTACAGACACAGAGTTGATTTAATCTAAGGCACAGTCACATGTAAATGAATCTGATGACTGAAAATACACATAATCTTTCACTAACACTGTGACATAATCTTAAATACACATAATCTTTCACTAATTGGGACACGTTATAGTAACAAGTTCGTTCTATGGTATCTCTCTTTTTTTCTCCTTTTGCTGGTGCAGACGTTTTATTTATTTATTTGTATTTGATTGCTGATTATTATGAAATTTCGGTAGTAAAATCAGCTCGTAAAAAAGAAGTGCGGGACTTAATACAAGCTGCTACAGGGTGTGTTAACAGCAGTTCTAAATCCTGAAAGTGAGGGTGGGGAGATAGAGGAAAGCGCATTGATGAAGAAGAGGGTCCGAGCAGGCATCCAGTGCTTAGTTCACTTAGCGGGGTAGGTACGGAAGATTTAAAACTTGCTATCCAATTGAAACGTCAGGAACATACTACCCAACTTTTGCGCTTTAGACAATGTGAATTGGAGACACAGGCTGGTCGACCGCTCGGTTACCCTGGATTTTCACCAACTGCGGAACGGCTGCGGAACGGCTCCGCTGCGTGTCGGCTCCGTGCTCCGCCGTCCTTCAATACCCACTAGGTCCGGATTTGTTGCGGAACGGCTGCGGCCATGACTGACAGCTGAAGTCACAAGGACCCACGAGATCTAGCGAATTCACGTATGATCGCGTGATATAAGTGCTGAATTGCTGCAGAGCTCTCCGGCATCCGGCAAAAATAGAAGCTCTGTGTATCTGCTCTGGAGGGCTGCGGATCGCCGGAGTCAGAACGCAGCCGTTCCGCAGTCAGTGAAAATACACACATTGACTTTAATGGAAACCTATTGACTCCGCCGCCGTTCCGGATCGGATCCGCAGCCGTTCCGCAGTTGGTGGAAATTAGGGGTGAGTCTTACCAATACTACCTGCTGTTGTACTTCAAACTAGTCGGAGTTTACATCATGTTTCTGATTCATCATTGCCTATGCCTTCTGCAACTTCTCCGGATTTTGATATTAGTAGACAAATCAACCTCGTACCACCGTTTTGGGAGGCCGAGGTTGATTCATATTTTGGTACATTTGAACGCGTTGCCGCTGCTTTGAGTTGGACTAGCCTGGCCTCTTTTGTTGCAATGTTGTTTAACTGAAAAAGCTCAGGAAGTCTGTTCCGCTTTGTCCCTTAAATGACAGTCTAGATTATGAAAAAGTAAAAACCGATGTGATGAGAGCCTATGAGCTTGTCCCTGAGGCTTATCGCCAAAAATTCCGTTTACATGTGAAAACTGCCAATCAAAATGAGAAGAGTGCACTTTTTGATAAATGGTGTCAGGCCAGCAAGACAAGAAATTTTGAGCAGCTTCGTGAGCTCGTTTTGATTGAAGAATTCAAGAATTTGTTGCCCAATAAAATTGTGGTGTACTTGAATGAGCAAAAAGTTTTAACTCTTACGGAGGCCGCTGTGTGTGCTGACGAATTTGTATTAATGCACAAAAACGTATTCGTAGCACCTGCTCGTTGAGAAACATCAAATTTTGTCAATTCTGTGAGAACTTCAAAATCGTCTAAACTCTTGAAGCCATCAGTGCAACCTGATGATCGATTCATGAGTGTTTTTATTGTCACGAAGCGGGTCATTTGATTGCTGTATGTCCCGTTTTAAAAAAGAAAAATAAGATTAAACAGCCTAAAGGAGTCGGTTTTGTACGAACTATTACTAAACCGTCAAAGCCAGAAATTGATGCAATTTTTAAACCTTTCATTGGTCAGGGAATGATTTCTTTAAGTGATCTGGAAAATGATCAAGTACCTGCTATTATGTTGCGTGACACTGGGACAGCGCAGTCTTTTATTTTGGAAAGCTCTTTGCCATTTTCAGAGAGATCGCATTGTGGTTCTGATGTGTTAGTGCAGGGAATTGCAATGCGAGTAGAAAAGTTTCCCTTGCATAATATATATATATTCGATCTGAGTGGGTTACTGGTTTCGTAAAAGTGGCTGTTCGTGCTCAGTTACCTATTAATGGCGTAATTCTGAATTGGAAATGACTTAGCAGGTGGCATTCAGAATCCGCTAGATGAAACATCCGTTGTGTGTAAGCAAGATGCGGTAAATTTGTCCTGTTTCCTGCCTGTGTGATTACTCGAGCTCAATCACAAAAATTTCCCACCGTAATTGATCTTTCTGATAATTTTTTTGTTGATGAAAACATGACTGATTCTGGTACATTATTGTCTGAGATGTCCATGCCTAAGCCGCTGTCCACTAGCAGTGGTGCTGAATTCGGTTCCACTAATTTGTTACTCTCTGTAGATCGGAGGCTGTTGGCTGCTGAGCAAAAACAAGATCAGTCGCTCGAATTTTGCCGAGATTCAGCTGTAATCGATTGTTCCAGTCTGCCTCGCTGCCTGCTGTGAGTGTGTTTGTTTCGGTGCTGTAAGCTCCGTCTTAGCCTCGTATTTCCTTGTTTTGAACCATCATTTACTACAATTTCTGGTAACACTTTAGAATACTGTTCCTTCATTAATGAATAACTACACAGGAACAAATGAGTAATGCATTAGTAACACTCTAGTAACTACTATTAACTAACAAGAAACTCTGATTAACGAATTAGTAAGTAATAGTGCTCAATCGGATGTGGTAGTTCACTATTAGCTAATCAATAACTACTATTTTTCATACCTCACTGAAGACTATAAGAACTACTATATGCAGGTTATTACATATATATAATGTACAATGTTTAATAAAAGGTAATGGTAGCCCGTAATGAATCAAGTGTTACTACATCATTCTAAAGGAACTACTAATAATTTGGATCAGTATTCTAAAGTGAAAAACATGATAACAACCTAATATTGACTGAAGTCATTGTAAGCTTTTAATGCTTTTGTAAGGTTTTGGATAGTAATGAATCAAGTGTTACTACATCTTTCTAAAGGAACTATTAATTATTTGGATCAGTATTCTAAAGTGAAGATCATGGGAACACACTAGTAATGACTAAAGTGTTACCAAATCCATTGGAAGGAATTGATATTCAAAATCTTACAAAAATCTCAAAAACTTACAAGGCCAATCTCGAATCTACCTTTTCTGTCAAAGATATTAGAAAAAGCAGTGTCTTCACAACTGTGTTCCTTTCTTGAAAGAAATTATATCCGCGAGGATTTCCAGTCAGGATTTAGGCCATACCATAGTACTGAGACTGCCCTCATTAGAGTCACAAATGATTTGCTCTTATCATCCGATCGTGGTTGTGTCTCTCTATTAGTGTTACTCGATCTTAGTGCTGCATTTTACACTATCGACTCGAAAACTATGTTGGCATTAGTGGAATTGCACTAGCATGGTTTAAATCATACTTATCTGACCGTTATCAGTTTGTAGCAGTAAATGAAGAGATGTCTCATCGATCACAAGTTCAGTATGGCGTACCACAAGGCTCAGTACTAGGACCGTTGCTGTTCACTCTGTACATGCTACCATTAGGAGATATCATTAGGAAACATGGCATTAGCTTTCACTGTTATGCCGACGATACTCAGCTGTATATTTCTTCAAAACCTAATGAAACTTACCAATTCACAAAATTAACAGAATGCATTGCTGATATAAACAATTGGATGACTCGTAATTTCTTACTTCTAAAAAAAACAGAAACCTCTGAAAAAAACAGAGATTCTAATTATTGGACAAAAAACTTCCTCACATAATAATCCAGAATACTGTCTAACACTTGATGGCTGCTCTGTTAAGTCTTCGTCGTCGGTTAGGAACCTGGGTGTAGCCTGGTTAAAACCAGACCCTTCTCAGTTGAAACTGAGTGAAGGGTCTGGGGAAGCTATGTAGACGAATCATTTCCAAAGGGGCGTCACCAACCGACGTAGCTCAGCTTGATTGACAGGTGATCTGACCAATCATACTTCGCCATCCGCCATTTTGTCCGACAAAGCAGTCAGGAGAGTAGATTAACATAGGAGGATTTGAACTTGAAAAACGGAGTGTACTGACGCCTTTCCGTGGTTAAAACAACATTCCTTCTTATGTTTGTTCATGTTTATTTGAGGCTATAAATTAACTAGAAGGAAGAGATGATCGGTTCACAAGAACAGCTTTAACTGATGCTCTACAGCGATCTGTCACGGCACATTAAAGAGCAACAAAACGGTATTTATTGTTTAAATTTCTTTTAAAAAATTACCAAATTTAAAAGCTGAGACTTTGTTTAATATGTTTAATATCAAACGTAACCGAAAAGTAGCCTGCTCTGTCCTGTCTGCCAGCGTGTTGTCAGTCTCCTCTCTGCTCCGCAATGTATTTTTCACTGCGTGAGAACTCCTTCTGCGTCGCTGCGCTGTCGTCATCATGTAAATCCCTCCCCCAACGTTTCTGATTGGTGCCGCGATTTCAGCGGCACAGTAATGAGTTTGAATGGGCTCTTCTCCAGACTATCCTGAAGAGAGAATTGAAATTCGCCGGAAGTAGTCTGGGTTTTCCCAGGCTAACCTGGGTGTGCTCTTTGATACCAATCTTTCATTTGAAAGTCATGTGTCTAGCATTTGTAAAACTGCATTTTTCCATCTTAAAAATATATCTAAATTACGCCATATGCTCTCATTGACAAATGCGGAACAGTTAGTTTATGCGTTCATGACCTCAAGGCTAGATTATTGTAATGCTCTACTGGGTGGTTGCCCTGCACGCTTAATAAACAAACTACAGCTAGTCCAAAACGCAGCAGCTTGAGTTCTTACCAGAACCAGGAAGTATGACCATATTAGCCCGGTTCTGTCAACACTGCACTGGCTCCCTATTAAACATAGCATCAATTTTAAAATATTGCTGATCACTTACAAAGCACTAAATGGTTTAGCTCCACAGTACTTGAGCGAGCTCTTGACGCATTATAGTCCTTCACGTCTATTGCGTTCTCAAAATTCCGGCCAGTTGATAATACCTAGAATATCAAAGTCGACTGCTGGCGGTAGATCCTTCTCCTATTTAGCGCCAAAACTCTGGAACACTCTTCCTACCATTGTCCGGGAAGCAGACACACTCTGTCAGTTCAAAGCCAGATTAAAGACACATCTCTTTGACCTAGCTTTCACATAATACATTATAGACTTCTATAATTCAGTGTTAGGCTGCGTAGATTAGATCAGCTGGAACCGGGGACACTTCCCATAAATCCTGATGTACTCGTTACATCACAAGAAGAATGGCATCTACGCTAATTTTCGTGTCTTTGTTATCCCGAGGATCCAGGCCGTACCCAGATCTGATGAAGGACCTTCGCCTGGACCCGATGACAACGCAGTGCTGAAGTGCCAACTAGTCTCTCCCTATGGAGGATCCCTTTACCACTCTACAGATAAAGTGTTGTCGGGAAACTCAATTCGCGTATCTACCCCGAATTGATAAAATAAAATAAAATTCTGTATCAAAAATTATAAGGAAACACCAGTACTTTGTTTAGGCTTGGTTTGTAGGGAATTCCAAACCTGCACACATATATTCAAACGCACATAACTATAGAACCAATTCTTAATGCGCATGTGACCGCCATCAGCGTTTCTCACAGGTTCGCGTTTAAAGTCTGTGTAGAGAGAATGGTGTCGTCTTAGCGGCCCCTAATTTAATAACAAATGATCGTTGCAACGGAAGCGAATCAATCAAAACTAACTTTAGCTGGAAAATAACTTTATTAAAGAACCGCTATAAAGCCAAAACAATCTCTGTTACCTTAAATTATACGTTTATCTCTGTAAAGCTGCTTTGAAACAATCTACATTGTTAAAAGCGCTATATAAATGAAGATGACTTGACTTGACTGTAAATGCAAAAGAAATTGTGAATAAGTCAATTGGTTATTACTTCAAGGATGGGGTATTAATGCGGAAATGGACACCTTCAGTGTCGGATAATTCAGGTTGGGAAATATTGTACCAGATAGTTGTTCCCAAATGTTTTCGAGAACAGGTGTTAAGTGTGGCGCATGATAATGTGGCTGGCCATTTAGGTGTGGCTAAATGGCCACACTCGCTTTATCGAGTTTTGCGTCATTTCTTTTGGCCTAGAATTAAGTCCGATGTTACAAAATATTGCAGATCATGTCATGCTTGTCAAACAGTTGGAAAGCCTTACCAGGTTATCTCCCCAGCACCTCTAAAGCCGATTCCTGCTATCGGAGAACCATTTGAGCGTATAATAATAGATTGTGTTGGGCCTCTACCGAAAACAAAGGCATGTCATACTTACTTGCTTACGCTCATGTGCACAGCAACTCGTTATCCTGAGGCGATACCACTTCGTTCTTTGAGAGCTAAAGCAATTGTGAAAGCTCTAACGGTGTTCTTTTCTACTTTTGGACTTCTGAGAATAGTTCAGACGAACCAGGGAACCAATTATATGTCCCGGTTGTTTAATCAAATTCTGTCTCAGTTGCATGTTAAACATATCGCTTCCAGTGCCTATCACCCTGAGTCTCAAGGAGCATTGGAACGATTCCACCAAACATTGAAAACCATATTACGCACATATTGTGTTGATTCAGAAAAAGAATGGGACGAAGGATTACCATTGTTGTTGTTTTCTGTACGTGAGACTGTACAGGAGTCTCTGGGGTTTAGTCCCGCAGAGTTTTTGGGCACACGGTGTGCGGTCCACTGGCTGTCTGAAACAAAGCCATCGTGCAATCTCTTAGATTATGTTAGTTCGTTTCGAGAACGTCTGCATAAAGCTCGAGATCTGGCTCGGTCAGATTTGTCAAATGCTCAAATAAAGATGAAGGTGTGTTTTGATAAAAAGGCAGTCATTCGTTCCTTCGTGAAGGGAGAGAAAGATCTTGTTTTGTTACCACTGCCTGGCTCTTCATTGCAAGCAAAGTTTTCTGGACCTTATGTTGTGGAGCGAAAGCTCAGTGATACTGACTATATTATCTGTACCCACGATCGACAGAGAAAAACCTGCGTGTGCCACATTAACATGTTGAAGCGTTATGTTGTTCGTGATGAACAAATGGAGTTAAACAGCTCTACTGTTCCAGTTGCTTCTCTTCCTGCGGGGATGAAGACGGGTTAAATCTACGGAGTATGCCAGTGTCTGATGTCAGATTGAATAATTCTGAAACTTTGTCAGATCTTAATTCTCACTTATGTCATTTATCTGCGAATCAACGAGATGACATTGTGAGTTTGATCCAGTCTTTTTCAGGACTGTTTTCGGATGTGCCTACTCAGACAAATGTCATTCAGCATGATATTGATGTGGACGAACATCCACCCATTAAGTAACATGCGTATCGAGTCAATCCAGTAAAACGAAAAATCATTGAGTCTGAAGTGAAATATCTACTGGAAAATGATTTCGCTGTCCCGAGCAGAAGTGCTTGGAGCTTGCCCTGTCTACTTGTTCCGAAAGCTGATGGCACCCATCGATTCTGTACAGATTACCGTAAGGTAAATGCGATCACAAAACCTGATTCATTTCCACTACCGTTAATGGAAGATTGTGTGGATAATGTGGGATCGGCTCAGTTTGTTACAAAGCTCGACCTTTAAAAGGGGTATTGGCAAGTCCCCTTAACTGAACGTGCAGCCGAAATATCTGCTTTTGTTACTCCAGACAATTTCCTGAATTATACTATGATGGCTTTCGGGCTTCGGAACGCGCCGGCGACTTTCCAGCGTTTAATGACTTTATGTGATTCAATGATTTAATGTCTTGGCGCTGTTGCTATTTTCCAGGTGGGATAAATGATTCTTGCGCCAGGCGCAAATCTAAAATGGGTTGGTCTGAAGTAGCTTCATTATTCATAGGTGTGGTTTGGGCGTAACGTGAAATAAACCAATCAGACGGGCGGAACAGAATCTGCATTTCCTGCCTGAAGACGAAGGCAGGGGCGCAGCCGACCCCCTGTGAGGTATGGGGAGGGACCATCCTGGTGGTGGTGGGGAGGATGAAGGGGAATGTAGGCATCAGCATCTGCGAACTCAGACATGTGTAAGTACAGATTTTTTTTTACTACAAGTTTTAGAACACGATTGGATAGATGAGAAGGTAATAAGTGACGTAACAATTTAGTCTTCCCAGCAGAACTTGCGCTAAAGCTTTCATTTCATGAAAAATGCAAAAGGTTTTTTTTTTTTTTTTTTTTTAAACACCATTAAGAAAATAAACACAAAAAGAGACTGGTATTGTGCAAAAAACTTTAATGAACAAAAGCAAGAAAAAAAGAAAAAACTCAAAAATAAACTTCCAGGTGAGAGTCCAGGTGACTAGGCTGTCATGCTGAAAGCTGGTTGGGATCTGGGGACTTAACATGTAGGAATTCACTGGCAGGCTCCCATGTGTCATCCCAGGTTTTGCCACTGTAAAATATCATAAGTGCACAAAATTTCATTAGAACACAGAGTGGAAAAAAATCACTGTTGGGTTACATTTAGAGAGTTCATTGAAATGTATTGACGCTTGTTGAAGTAGCATTAAAGGAGAACTTGGTAACTTTTTTAACTTAATAAAACGGTCTAGAAATCATTTGGATGGTTAAACAACCTGTTCTGGTGATACTGGTGACTTTCCCCGCTCCCCCCAGCGTTCCCAGGCGGAAAACCAACCTTGCAACTTGGGGACTACCGTCCCGGCAAGATAGAAATAGGAAGTCTCGTGAGAAGCGAGAATGAGAACGAGAACGAGAACGAGCGCGAAACACGAATTGCTTTACGGCAATTCGACATAAACACACACGCATGTATGATGTATTACCAGATTACCCATCTCGGTAGACATAGCTCCACACAATACAGTTGGCTTGCTCCGATCAAAACAAACGCACATGAGCAGCGGTAGAGAGGGGGAGGAGGCCGCCGCAAGTGAGTTTTTTACGACCGTGTTGTGAAATATACGCCCCCCCACAGCTGTAGGGGGAGCTCGTGGGGAAAACATGTGACAACAAAAGGGAAAATCAACGAAGAAGTGACTAGAGTTCGCTAGAGTTGCCGAGTTCTCCTTTAACTCTGGTTAAACACAGTGGTGGAATGTTACTGAGTACATGTAGGCCTACTCAATTTACTTAACAAATTTGAGGTACTCAATTAAGGGACTTAATTGGTGTATTTTCATTTAGCACTTTTTTATACAACATTGCATCTCACAGGAAAATATGGTACTTTTTCCTAAACTACAATTGTCTGGCAGCTCTAGTTACACAATTTTCCATACAGTTTCTGTACATTGAAAGCCATGTATTTCAAAATTTACTGATTTCAAAATGTTTCTGATAAACTGAGGGATTAAGTTGTCATTAGTGGGATGAGGAAAATGTTATGTCATCTACAACAGTTTAGAACACAGATCTTATGTTTGACGTTCTTATGTTCCTTTGAAAATAACATTTCCAGCACATACAACAGGATTCTCCATCTTAGAAAAACTTTTTCAGATGCTGAAAGATTAATTTATGTGTGCATTAATCACTGCTACTTTTGTAATGCATTACCGAGTGGATGTCCTGCAGGCTCAATAAATAAGCTAGTTCAGAGCTAGAGCTAGCCGCTTGAGTACTTACTAGAAACAGAAAACATGATCACATCAGGACCATTTTATTGTCCATACATTGGCTGTCTGTCAGCTAATTTTAGAATTCTATTAATTACTCAGAAAGCAATAATGGTCCAGCTCCTCATTACTTATAATCCATTGTGTTAATCACAAAATTCCAGGATCTTACAAATACACTCACCTAAAGGATTATTAGGAACACCTGTTCAATTTCTCATTAATGCAATTATCTAATCAACCAATCACATGGCAGTTGCTTCAATGCATTCAGGGGTGTGGTCCTGGTCAAGACAATCTCCTGAACTCCAAACTGAATGTCAGAATGGGAAAGAAAGGTGATTTAAGCAATTTTGAGCGTGGCATGGTTGTTGGTGCCAGACGGGCCGGTCTGAGTATTTCACAATCTGCTCAGGTACTGGGATTTTCACGCACAACCATTTCTAGGGTTTACAAAGAATGGTGTGAAAAGGGAAAAACATCCAGTATGCGGCAGTCCTGTGGGCGAAAATGCCTTGTTGATGCTAGAGGTCAGAGGAGAATGGGCCGACTGATTCAAGCTGATAGAAGAGCAACTTTGCCTGAAATAACCACTCGTTACAACCGAGGTATGCAGCAAAGCATTTGTGAAGCCACAACACGCACAACCTTGAGGCGGATGGGCTACAACAGCAGAAGACCCCACCGGATACCACTCATCTCCACTACAAATAGGAAAAAGAGGCTACAATTTGCACGAGCTCACCAAAATTGGACAGTTGAAGACTGGAAAAATGTTGCCTGGTCTGATGAGTCTCGATTTCTGTTGAGACATTCAGATGGTAAAGTCAGAATTTGGCGTAAACATAATGAGAACATGGATCCATCATGCCTTGTTACCACTGTGCATGGCCCCCACAGTCACCAGATCTCAACCCATCTTTGGGATGTGGTGGAACGGGAGCTTCGTGCCCTGGATGTGCATCCCACAAATCTCCATCAACTGCAAGATGCTGTCCTATCAATATGGGCCAACATTTCTAAAGAATGCTTTCAGCACCTTGTTGAATCAATGCCACGTAGAATTAAGGCAGTTCTGAAGGCGAAAGGGGGTCAAACACAGTATTAGTAATGTTCCTAATAATCCTTTAGGTGAGTGTATAACATTTATTATGGGCTTATGTGAAGATTGTTTGTGAAGTTCACTTAAATTAAAAGTTGTTGTTTTTTGGATCCTAATAAATGTAAAAATTGATAGCTTTCAATTATACTGTAATGTTGAATGGCGATAGTTAATGTTTAAAATAGAAAAAGATTTGGTATCATAGGTATTAATGATATCGGCCTTCATTCATAAAAAGATGCCATTAAACAATTATTTAAAATATACTGTCTTTATGTTGTTTCTACATTAATTTGGAGATTAATTGTGAAATTATTACATTATACAATATATTAAAAATGTAGCCTATATTAAAAACAAGCTATCTTGTGCAATTACAACAAAATTATCCCAATATAAAAACACAAATACACTGAGTGAGCAAACATTTAGGTGAGATTTGTAATGGTAATTGAGCAAAGTTTATATATGAATAAAGCCTTAATTAAATATGTCATCATATAAAGTGATCTCTTCATAAGAAATTACTGATTCCTAGACTTTCAAGGGATAGACAATTCTTTTTGGTAATATTAAAAATATCTATATGACAGTAGGCGGTTATTCCCTGTGGTATTGAAAATCGTTAACAACACTAGTGTAGGGTCATAGGCATAATTTGCGGGTGGGACATGTCCCCACCACTTTTTGCTAAGGTCGATATTGTCCTCACCACTTTTGAAGCTGACTCACGGCACGAATACCAAAACAAATAAATAAAACATCTCTAACTAGCAGAGCATTCATTTCGTTTGTTTGTTAAATAAGAGGCAATCTAGCGCTGAAATGTGTTGTTTTTGAAATCAAGTGATCAAAGTGCTCGTTGCCGCTGCGATCAGTGGCGCGGATACTGTGTTCTTTTGTGGCTCGCGCACAATCTTCACTCGGACGCGCTTCAATCCGTTGCGGAGACTCTCTATTCGTTCCGGTGAAATTACAAAACAAAAAGTACACAAACGTGTCCCTGCCTGATATACAACCACTGATAAACATAATCGGTTTTGATGAGAAAAAAAAAAAAAAAACTTATACGAGTGCGGATTAGAACCCAGAACCTCTGACACGCTGGGCAAAAGTTCTGCCACTGGACAATTTAAAAACACGCTTAACATTGTCGGAATGACAGAAAACACAAGCAGAGCACCAGCTTTAGTTTCTGATCTGACAGATGCAAGCATAGATATACATAATAAAGGCTAGATGTCTCATCCGCGCTGCTGGCCAATGGAGGTCGACCGTCCGCACCTGGCGGCCATCTTGTCACAGTAAGCTCGCTCACTCGTAACATTGTGTTTTAATGGTGCATGTACTTTTTATATAACCATAACTTGCTCAATTTTATACTGATTTTCAAACGGTTTGGTTTGTTATAAACGTCAGAGATGTAGTTATGACACTGCATACTTATGAATAATTATAACCATGGACTTCCTTATGAAAATAACGTTGAACAGAACAGATAGGTGCAATGAATATACACACGCACAAGGTATTTGTTATTTATGTTAAATCAATATATAGGCTACTAAAACGTCTCGGTTACGTATGTAACCCTCTTTCCCTGAGTACAGGGAACGGGGACGTGTCGTCAGGGGAGTTCCCTGACGAATTGGGATCACGCTAGGGAGCCAATTGACTCTGAGAGAATTAAAACAAGCCTCCGCGAAGGTACAGCAACATGGCGAAGAGACGACACGTCTCCGTTCCCTGTACTCAGGGAACGAGGGTTACATAGGTAACCGAGACGTTCCCTTTCGTCCTGGGAACTCCAACGTGTCGTCGGGGGAGTTCCCTGATGAATTGGGATCCCTAATAAAACGCCATGGTGCTGGCCCCTTCCAGCGCCCAGCTAAGCCACCCTGCAGCAGTTTCTTGAATAAGTTGCGGGAGCTAGCTAGGGAATCACACTGCTGTTCCACAAGACCCACACAGTGGATTTTTTGGATCCAATTAAATTTTTTTTGGGGGGGGGGGGAACCTGGGAGGACAAGGCTCCCTCAGAGACTCAAATTCTCGGGTGATAGCATCCACTAACCAGTGGGCTATCCTCTGCTTGGAGACAGCCTTCCACTTCTGCTGGCCTCCGTAACAGACAAAGAGCTGATCTGAGGTCCTGAAGCTTTGCGTTCTGTCAATATAAACCCGCAGGGCGCGTACGGGACAGAGAAAAGCTAAGGCTGGGTCTGCCTCCTCCTGGGGCAGCGCTTGCAGGTTCACTACCTGATCTGCGAAGGGAGTAGTAGGAACCTTGGGCACATATCCGAGCCAGGGTCTCAACACAATGTGAGAAAGGCCCGGCCCGAACTCTAGGCACGATTCGTTGACCGAAAATGCCTGCAGATCCCCGACCCTCTTGAAAGAGGCCAATGCTAACAGGAGCGCTGTCTTAATGGACAGGATATTAAGCTCTACTGTCAACAAAGGCTCAAACGGAGGACTTTGAAGAGCTCTAAGTACCAGAGCTAGGTCCCAAGAGGGTACAGGATGCAAAACATGAGGTGGATTTAGCCTCCTAGCACCCTTAAGGAATCTGATGATCAGGCCGTGCTTCCCCAAAGACTTACCTTCTACTGCATCGTGATGCGCGGCTATTGCAGTGACATACACTTTGAGGGTGGAGGGAGACAGCCTTCGCTCCAACCCATCTTGCAGGAAGGAAAGCACGACTCTGATCGGGCAAGTTCGGGGGTCCTCCTGATGGGAGGAACACCAATCGACGAACAGGTTCCACTTCAACGCATAGAGGCGCCTCGTAGAGGGGGCTCTAGCGGAAGTGATGGTGTCCACCACTGCCTGTGGTAGACCACCTAGAACCTCCGCGTCCCGTCCAGGGACCAGACATGGAGTTTCCAGAGGTCTGGACGCGGGTGCCATAGAGTGCCCCGTCTCTGAGAAAGGAGGTTCTTCCTCAGAGGAATCGGCCAAGGAGGGGCTGTCGCGAGAAGCCTGAGTTCCGTGAACCAAGTCCTGGTGGGCCAATATGGCGCCACTAGAAGGACCTGCTCCTCGTCCTCCCTGACCTTGCACAGGGTCTGTGCAAGAAGGCTCACTGGGGGAAATGCATACTTGCGCAGGTCCCGGGGCCAGCTGTGAGCCAGGGCGTCCGTGCCGAGGGTCCCCTCAGTCAGGGAGTAAAACCACTGGCAATGGGTCGTGTCTGGAGAGGCAAACAGGTCTACCTGTGCGACTCCGAAGACACTCCAAATCAGCTGGACCGCCTGGGGATGGAGTCGCCATTCTCCTGGCAGGGGAGGCAGCCGTGAGAGCTCGTCTGCCACACGGTTGAGCTCCCCTGGAACATGAACGGCATGAAGCGACCTCAGATGCTTCTGACTCCATAGGAGGAGGTGGGAGGCGAGTCGCGACATACGACGGGAGCGTAGACCACCTTGATGGTTGATGTACGCTACAGTCGCAGTGCTGGCCATACGGACCAGTACGTGCTTGTGTCTGAGAAACCCCTTGAGGCGACACAAGGCTAGGCGTACTGCTTGCAACTCTAGGCAGTTGATGTGCCAATGCAGCTGGGGCCCCGTCCACAGACCTGAGACTGCATGCCCTTTATACGTGGCCCCCCAACCCATGGCAGAGGCATCTGTGAAAACCACAGCATGCCTGGAAATCTGGACTAAGGGCACTCCGGCCCGAAGAAACGCAGGATCCGACCATGGGGAGAAGGTTTGGCGACAGTGCAGGGTTACTTTGACCCTTTACCACTCTACAGATAAAGCGTCGTCGGGAAAACTCAATTCGCGTACCTACCCCGAATTGATAAAATAATATAAAATTCTGTAACAAAATTATAAGGAAACACCAGTACTTTGTTTAGGCTTGGTTTGTAGGGAATTCCGAATCTGCGCACATATATTCAAACGCACATAACTATAGAACCGATTCTTAATGCGCATTTAGCGTTTCTCACAGGTTCACGTTTAAAGTTTGTGTAGAGAGAATGGTGTCGTCTTAGCGGCCCCAAATTTAATAACAAATGATCGTTGCGACGGAAGCGAATCAATCAAAACTAACTTTAGCTGGAAAATAACTTTATTAAAGAACCGCTATAAAGCCAAAACAATCTTACCGTAAATTATACGTTTACCTCTATAAAGCTGCTTTGAAACAATCTACATTGTTAAAAGCGCTATATAAATGAAGATGACTTGACTTGACTTGACCCGGAACGTGCCGCTCTGCCACACCCACCTCGGGACTCGATCGTGAAGCTAGCGCTGAAGCGGTCTCATATGTAACAAGCCGAGTGGCGTTTCTGCGGCTGCCATATGCCCCAGGAGCTTCTGAAATTGTTTCAGTGGAACCGCTGTCCTGCCTCGAAAGGACCTGAGGCAGGTGAGCACTGACTGGACGCGTTCCTCCGTGAGGCGTGCAGTCTGGGCGACCGAGTCCAGTTCCATACCGAGATAAGAGATCCTCTGCACGGGGCAGAGTTTGCTCGTGTCCCAGTTGACCTTAAGCCCCAACCGGCTGAGGTGCCGAAGCACCATGTCCCTGTGATCGCACAACACATCTCGTGAGTGAGCTAGAATGAGCCAGTCGTCGAGATAGTTGAGAATGCGAACGCCTTGTTCTCTCATGGGAACAATGGCCGCCTCCGCAACTTTCGTGAAGACACGGGGCGACAGGGCCAGCCCGAAGGGTAGGACTTTGTACTGATATGCTCGACCCTCGAAAGCAAACCGTAGAAACGGTATGTGTCGAGGAAGAATCGAGACGTGAAAGTACACGTCCTTCAGGTCGATCGCTGCAAACCAATCCTGGGGACGGATGCATTCGAAAATGCGCTTCTGTATGTGCCGAAGCACCGAGGGACCACCGCGGCAGACACGATGGGGAAACTGCAAGCCTGCGTGCTGCACTCACCCGTTTACCAGCCGTGAAAACAGCTCTTTTTTTTTTTTTTTTGAAGAGACGAACTCGGCCAGCAGCGGGGAGCGATGATCGCTGAAGCGCCGTCACACCAGCACCAGAGATGACAACTTCTTCTTTGAAGGCTCGTTTTAATGAAACTCTTCGGCAGAGAACAGCAGCTCACTCAGAGACACTAGACGGCTCCGAAGCAAAAAGCATTGTGTGTGCGTTGCTTCCGCCTTTTTATACCCGCACTGGTGGGCGGGCTGCAGAATGCAAATCTCGCATGCCAATGTCCATTGGCTTGTTTTAATTCTCTCGAAGGCAATTGGCTCCCTAGTGTGATCCCAATTCGTCAGGGAACTCCCCCGACGACACGTTGGAGTTACCAGGACGAAAGGGAACTCAGTGTACAGAATGGCAACATGAGATATATATATATATATATATACACACACACTTTTATAATATGAATATTACTATTATAATAAAATAATTTGAATTATTACATGTTTATTTTAACTTCTTCAGGGTTGGGCCATTTCTAGGCTTTCCCCCCCGACATTGCACTGTGCCTACTTCAGAGATCACTGTTCTCACCTGTTTTGGCCTACCATCAAATGCCTGACCTCTTCAGAAAGCTGAGACCATGTAGTTTCTTAGGAAACAATCAGAATAATGGTGTGAAGTACTGGCAGAGTTATAGAGGCTAGAATATTGTTTTTTCTTTCTGCCGGATAAGCATCTCTGAACTGAACCTAGAGCCAGCTAATAACTACAACCACATCCACAAAGATTGTAATTTAGACAAAATATTAGTTGTCATAAAATTGTTATTGGTGTCAGTAAAACCTATACAACTGAACAGCTCGACTGTGGTCTCAGCCTTGATAACTTGCGCAAGTAGCCGTGATACCCAACTATGGTGCACGATTAAGTCGTTTTTTGAAAAGAAAAGCTGCACATGTACATTTCAACATGTTCAAGCATCCAGAATTATAGCCACATTAATAACGTTTGTAAAAACCCAAACCGCTTGTAAATCCGTCAAGATTTCAGCGAGTTAAGAGTATTTGTGTTTGTGCAGATCACTCACTTTACATCAGGTACCACAGAGCCCTCCAGAAAGCTTGCCTGTGACAAGATGGCCGCCGGTGATGACGTTAGAGACTCCGCCGTAAGACATCTAGCCTTTATTATGTATATCTATGGATGCAAGACCAGCCGAACTACTATGAGTGTGTGTTAGAAATCAGGGGTCCGTTCTTCGTCTCTTAACCCCCTGAGGTCGGCTATCGCGCCGGCGCGATAGGCTCGTTTTTTTCCTTATCAGTGAAAAAAATAAATAAAATAAAAATATTACTTTTTATCTTATATGCTTGTGTTATACATCAATCTATCCTATTAAGTGTGTATTATTTTTGTGTATACTCACAATAAAAACAAAGTGTTGTGCTTTTCGCCAAATAAAGAAAAATAAACATGATGCGAGTTCTGCCTCCTCTCTGTCAGTTAAGTCCATTCTGAAACGCGTCCGAAAATGAACCATAACTCAGTGAATACTCAGTCAAACAGGCATACAGACACACAGGCATGAAGCTTGAATTCTCTTCTTTTAAATGAAGTAATTTTTATTATAAAAAAATATTCTCTGTTTATGTAATCTTTATGAAAAGAGAGAGATTTCAGTTGTTCTCATCTCAGCTCATTACGTTGTAATCTGCCCCGCCCACGGAGAGCGCGCGCTATTCAAACGCAAATGACTGTGGCAATCCATGCAAACTGTGAACGCCCCCATATCAGCTCGAGAAAACACATCAAGTTTATTCAGATCATTGTAGGCTACTTGTTTACACTGTCTCGCAGCGCTGTGAGGAATAATAATAATGGAAAATGTAACTCAGTGAGTGCTGGTATTTCGAGGAGCAACGGATGGAATACTGTAGTAAGTTTTTTTTCATTCTCAAGTAAATCGCGTTTCTGTGTGAATGAATGAACGGAAAAATCGACTGAAATATGTTGAAATAAAATGTATTTGTATAAGCAAAGTATTAAACTGCAAATTAACATTTATATTCCTTATAATAAAAACGAAAGACCTATGTTACAGACATATGAAAGACAACATTTCGTTGACTAGTTTTGGATAGATTACACATTTTTTATGTAAAATATCTGCCACCTCAAATAAGCTTTTGTTTGCCAATTTTTGCTAATATGTTAAATATAGTATGTTTTGTCAATATAGGCTATATTCAAAGTAATGAATCATTAACTTTGAAATATGTATGATAAAATGTATACTTTAGTTTTTACAAAGAAAGATTACACTAGAATTGTTTTGTAACTATCTCGCCTTTTTATTTCATAGACTATAAGTTACATAAAAGGGGGATTCACTTTTGCTTATAGTTGTGTTCAAATTAAATACGAGTCTCAATAAGGGAGTGAAAATGAATAGTATGTATTAAAAATGAATGCTACTGATAACAATAGACATACTGATGGAACCCAAAACAACATTTCATATAACCAAGCTCAATACTGTAAACAAACAAATAAACATATCAAACTCAAACCCAAAACACAAATAAACAAAACAGGCGACATGAGGTATGGAAGGTGTAACTGCAGTATGAGAAGAGAAATACAGTCTGTAACGCAAATCTTCTTATCTGAATGTTGGTAGAAAGTCCCAGTCTTTGCAATGTCCCAGCAGGCAATCAAGATAGGCAATCAGTTCAAATAATTCCACTGGTGTAATCCAACACAGGTAGCATAATCCAACACAGGAAAAGTATATCTCATCACAACTCTTGTTTCTCTTCTAAAGCTCCATTACAGAGTCCTCTGTGAGCTTCTCTGCAAACATCCTTAACCCAATGGGTTTCCACCTCTTTTTCCCCCCAACAAACCCCAAACCATCACCATGCTTCCCTCATTTCTCCCTCTATCTCTCCCAATATTTAAACCATTTCCTCCTTTTGTTGCCCTCTTGAGGCCAGGATGAACACTTTCATCCTTGTAACAGGGTAACTGTTACATACTTCCCCCCTCACTGGAAGAGTTTACCATACCATAAAAAGGTTTTAAATTTTGTACGTGAAATTTGTCAAAAACCAGAGGGGCATCCAGAAATGAAATTGAATAATTTACAGGACCCAACCGTTTACAAACTTTGGCTGGACCCTTCCATCTTGCTGCCAATTTTGCCATATGACCTTCCTCTGCCCTGGACAAAGGGTGAGCCCTAACCCATACCAGATCTCCTTCTTGAAAATCCTCCACTTTCCTCCTTTTGTTGTAGTTCCGCTTCTGTTTATGCTGAGCTCTTTCAACATTCTCCTTTACAGTTTCCACAAGCTGTCGTTGTTTCTCCAATAGCTCATAGGTAGGGCTGTCAGGTTGAGGTGGTGTTGGTATAGCTCTTTCAAGAGGTCCCTTGAGAGGACGCCCAAGAGCAATCTCTGCTGGAGTAAACCCCGTACTTTCTTGCCAAGCGGAGTTTATGGCAAATCTGAAATTTGGCAACCACCTGTCCCAGTGTCGATGGTGATCTTTTACATACGATGCCATCATCGTTTTCAAAGTACGGTTAATCCTCTCAGTCAAATTGGTCTGCGGGTGGTAAGCAGTGGTCAGCTTTTTAACTACTCCCCATTGTTGACATACTAGGGTGAGGAGACGAGATGTAAATTGAGCCCCTCGATCGGACACAAGGTAGGCAGGGGTACCCCAGCGAGTAAAGATCTCCTCAACCAAGATTCTTGCCACTTGTGGTGCTTTAGCTTTCCGCATTGGGAACATTTCCACCCACTTGGAGCAGTAGTCCACCACCACAAGCAGGTATTCATGTTGTTTAGTACTTCTGGGAAATGGTCCCATAAAATCTACACCCAGCATATGCCCAGGCTCCACCACTGGGGTTGACTGTAACTGCCCAGACAATTTAGTGACTGAGGGTTTGTATTGTTGGCATACTTGGCAGTCTCTACAATAATTCCAGACATCTTTGCGTATACTTGGCCAGTACACCACTTCTAGCAGCCGTAGGAGAGTTTTCATCCTTCCAAGATGCCCACTCAAAGGACTATCGTGAGCAAACTTCAAAATTTCCTCCCGGAAAGATGTCGGAATGACTAACTGAAACTTATGTCCCTGCTGCTGACTTGGCACACTACGGAATAAATATCCATTTTCATTGGTGTAATGTATTTTTGAAAGGTCACGGTCAATTTGAGATGTAACTTTGTCCATCATTTCTTTGACTTCATGGTCTTTCTGTTGTGCTTCAGCTAATCCATCCCAGTCAATCTGAAGGCTTGCATAATTATCCGACACTTTCGGGGCTCTGCATACAACAAGCATTGCTGGAGAAGTTATGTCATCCTTACTTCTGGACAAGGTATCAGGTACGATATTACATTGCCCTTTCCGATACTTTACCTCAAAGTCAAAACTCTGAAGCCGAATGGTCCATCGTGTTAGTCTGGAGGAAGGTTTTGGATGGTTGAAAACCCAAGATAGAGCTGCATGGTCGGTGATAACCTCAAAGCGTTGTCCTTCAAGGTAAGGTCGCCACTTTTCCACGGCCCAGATTACGGCGAGGCACTCCTTCTCAGAGACTGAGTATGCTCTTTCAGCACCATGTAGTAATCTGGACGCATATGCTACAACATGTTCCTCGCCTTCATACTCCTGGGTCAACACGGCTCCAAGACCCACTTGACTAGCATCAGTCTGAACTCTGAATGGTCTGTAGAATTCTGGAGGACTCAACACTGGAGCTATGGTAAGTGATTGCTTTATGTCGTCAAAAGATTTCTGACACTCTTCAGACCAGACCCACATGGCGCCCTTTCGCTTCAAGGCATGCAAAGGTGCGGCTCTCTCAGCGAAACCAGGGATGAATCGCTGATACCATCCAGCTAGGCCAAGAAATCTCTGTACATCTTTGAGTGACTGAGGGGTTGGGAACTCCCTCACAGCTCTCACCTTTTCTGGATCCGTCTTCACACCTTCAGCGGACACCACATGCCCCAAAAATACAAGGGATTTCTGAACCAGGTTGCATTTCTTGAGGTTAAGTGTTAAACCTGCTTTCTGAAGACATCTGAAAACTTGTGAGAGGTGTTCTAGATGTTCCTCTTCACCCTTAGAATAAACAACGATGTCGTCTATATAGACGAAACAACACTTCCCTTTTAAGTCTTTCAGCACAATCTCCATCAACCTTTGGAAAGAGGCAGCAGAGTTTTTCAGGCCAAAAGGAAGACGGAGGAATTCATAAAGCCCTGAAGATGTAACAAATGCTGTCTTGGGAATACTGACTGACTCCATATCCAGTTGCCAGTATCCACTTTTCAGATCCAAAGTGCTGAATACTTTGGCTCCATGCAGTGATTCTAAGATCTCAGTATATACTACCCACAGCTTCAAAGGAAAATGATCAAGTTCATCCATTTGTTACTAAAGAATCAGGTTGCCCACCTAATCTAAACTTTTACCTTGCTGTACCTATTCCTCCAGACACTGTAGATACTAACCAGTTGATCCATCAACTTGTGCAAGCAGCTGATACCAAAAGTAAAAAAAGCAAAAGTGAATCCCCGTACGGGCCACCACTATGTAACTATCTCGCCTTTTTATTTCATAGACTATAAGTTACATAAAAGGGGGATTCACTTTTGCTTATAGTTGTGTTCAAATTAAATACGAGTCTCAATAAGGGAGTGAAAATGAATAGTATGTATTAAAAATGAATGCTACTGATAACAATAGACATACTGATGGAACCCAAAACAACATTTCATATAACCAAGCTCAATACTGTAAACAAACAAATAAACATATCAAACTCAAACCCAAAACACAAATAAACAAAACAGGCGACATGAGGTATGGAAGGTGTAACTGCAGTATGAGAAGAGAAATACAGTCTGTAACGCAAATCTTCTTATCTGAATGTTGGTAGAAAGTCCCAGTCTTTGCAATGTCCCAGCAGGCAATCAAGATAGGCAATCAGTTCAAATAATTCCACTGGTGTAATCCAACACAGGTAGCATAATCCAACACAGGAAAAGTATATCTCATCACAACTCTTGTTTCTCTTCTAAAGCTCCATTACAGAGTCCTCTGTGAGCTTCTCTGCAAACATCCTTAACCCAATGGGTTTCCACCTCTTTTTCCCCCCAACAAACCCCAAACCATCACCATGCTTCCCTCATTTCTCCCTCTATCTCTCCCAATATTTAAACCATTTCCTCCTTTTGTTGCCCTCTTGAGGCCAGGATGAACACTTTCATCCTTGTAACAGGGTAACTGTTACAGTTTTTGAAATTGTAACCTTTTTAATAAAAAAATAAATTTACAAGGTAGATGTAAACAAATTTTAAAAGGTAAATATAAGCCTTTTCTTTAAATAATTTTTATTGTGTTCCAAAACTGAAAATACAGTATGAGAACTGCACAATTACTAGACATGTTTTCCTTGACACCGTACCATAGTACCGAAACAGCTCTCGTTAGAGTCACAAATGATTTGCTCTTATCATCCGATCGTGGTTGTATCTCTCTATTAGTGTTACTCGATCTTAGTGCTGCATTTGACACCATCGACCACAACGTTCTTTTAAATAGATTAGAACATTATGTTGGCATTACGGGAAATGCACTAGCATGGTTAAAATCATACTTATCTGACCGTTATCAGTTTGTAGCAGTAAATGATGAGATGTCTCATCGATCACAAGTTCAGTATGGCGTACCACAAGGCTCAGTACTAGGACCGCTGCTGTTCACTCTGTACATGCTACCCTTAGGAGATATCATTAGGAAACATGGCATTAGCTTTCACTGTTATGCCGATGATACTCAGCTCTATATTTCTTCAAAACCTAACGAAACTTATCAATTCACAAAATTAACGGAATGCATAGCGGATATAAAAAATTGGATGACTTGTAATTTCCTACTTCTAAATTCTGAAAAAACAGTTTCTAATTATTGGACAAAAAACTTCCTCACGTAATAATCTAGAATACTGTCTAACACTTGATGGCTGCTCTGTTAAGTCTTCGTCGTCGGTTATGAACCTGGGTGTGCTCTTTGATACCAATCTTTCATTTGAAAGCCACGTAAAACTGCATTTTTCCATCTTAAAAATATATCTAAATTACGTCATATGCTCTCATTGACAAATGCGGAACAATTAGTTCATGCGTTCATGACCTCAAGGCTAGATTATTGTAATGCTCTACTGGGTGGTTGCCCTGCACGCTTAATAAACAAACTACAGCTGGTTCAAAACGCAGCAGCTCGAGTTCTTACCAGAACCAGGAAGTATGACCATATTAGCCCAGTTCTGTCAAAACTGCATTGGCTCCCTATTAAACATCGCATACATTTTAAAATATTGCTGATTACTTACAAAGCACTGAATGGTTTAGCTCCGCAGTACTTGAGCGAGCTCTTAACGCATTATAGTCCGTCACGTCTATTACGATCTCAAAATTCCGGCCAGTTGATTATACCTAGAATATCAAAATCCACTGCTGGCGGTAGATCCTTTTCCTATTTAGCACCAAAACTCTGGAACAGTCTTCCTACCATTGTCCGGGAAGCAGACACACTCTGTCAGTTCAAAGCCAGATTAAAGACACATCTCTTTGACCTAGCTTTCACATAATACATTATAGACTTCTATAATTTAATGTTATGCTGCATAGATTAGGTCAGCCGGAACCGGGAACACTTCCCAAAAATCCTGATGTACTCGTTACATCATGAGAAGAATGGCATCTACGCTAATTTTAGTGTCTGTGTTTATCCCAAGGTTTTTCCTGCAGCCTGCCGGATCCAGGCCGTATCCAGATCTGACGAAGGACCTTCACCTGGACCGATGACAACGCAGTGCTGAAGTGCCAACTAGTCTCTCCCTATGGAGGATCCCACTACCACTCTACAGATAAGGCGTTGTCGGGAAAATTCGTCTCGCGGTCCTACCCCAAAGCAACAAATAAAATAAAATTCCTTATCAAAATTTATAAGGAAAGACAAGTATTTTGTTTAGGCTTGGCTTGTAGGGAATTCCAAACCTGCGTATATTCTAACGCACATAACTATAGAACCCATTCTAAATGCGCAAGTGAACGCCATCAGCGTTTCTCACAGGTTCGCGTTTAAAGTCTGTGTAGAGAGAATGGTGTCGTCTTAGCGGCCCCTAATTTAATAACAAATGATCATTGCGACGGAACCAAATCAATTAAAACTAACTTTAGATGGAAATAACTTAACTCTGCTGTAAAGCCGAAACAATCTCTGTTACCTTAAATTATACGCTTATCTCTGTAAAGCTGCTTTGAAACAACCTACATTGTTAAAAGCGCTATATAAATGAAGATGACTTGACTTGACTTGACTTGGATATTATACAATTTGAAAGCACAATTTGTGAAAAAAATAAATAAATAAAAAATAAATAAATTTGAGGTGCTTCCAACTGTGAACCAATTTGGTAGAATATATATATATATATATATATATATGTATATATATTGCTCTTGCATTCTTTCTTGTGGCTATAGGTGACACACCTGAATGAATGGCTCATTAAGTATGTGGGCCCCATTGTCTCCTCAGGTGTGAATCACTAAATATGCCTGATGGTGTTGGATTGTTGACGCCCCTTGCGCATATTGCCTTTACAAACAAAAAGTGTTTTACAAGATTTAAATCAATGTATTGTGTTTTGTGAATGATTAGGCAGGATGATTTTCACATCATTTTGAAGAAAAAACTCTAGGCAACAAATCCATTAGTCAAAAGTCTTATTGAAACATATTTAATATGTGTTTTGTGGCCTTATTTCAGAAACTTTAGTTTTTTTCAAAAAACATGCATAAACATTATACTCTCAAAAATACAAACATGCCCTGTTTGTGCTAAATAGAGTGTAATTACACCTTTGCCATTAATATGTTTATAAGCAACTGAAAAAAGCACAAATGTCAGGGCATGTCAGAACATCTCAAGGACCCCAAAAACCCCTCAGACCCCAGAGGGTTAATACATCCACACAGCTTTTCTCCGCAGCAGAGCAAGAGCTACACTTATCTTACCTGTTTAAAATGTGCGTCCACCCGATACAGCCCGATCTCATGAAAGAGTATAGCATGAATTTTATTTCTTGTACCATTTATGATCTCGTAACCACGATGCTCCGACTTTTAAAACAACCGCTCCGCACTCCATACTCTGTTGGATAAGCTTTCAGACACCGGTTCACATGGAGGGCTTTCCTCATAGCGTTATCGACACGTTCCATGTTCTCAGGAAACACGTTACAGTCACCATCTCGTTCACCATCTCGTACAGCAACACTCCTAGAGCCCAGACATTTGCTGGGACGGCGTGAAATCGAGGTTCTGTGAAGACTTCAGGAGGGCAGTAATCCAGCACTCCTCTAAGCAGGACATTTGTGCATTGTTGAGCAATTTTTTCAAAGTGTCAAATAATCAGCAAGTCATCACATCCAGGTTTCCACACACTCCCAGAATGCTCACCAATGTAAATGTCGCTGTCGTAGCCATCACTACTAAGCAGCTGACCACAGCCGAAGTCTATCAGCTTGAGCTCTAACGTGTCTTTCTTCAACAGGAAATTGTGTGCATGAACATCATTGTGAAAAACGTCATGATCAATGCAGTGTTGCACTGCCAGCACAGCCTGTCGCATGATGACCCGTGCGGTCGTTTCGTCCAGTTGAGGATTACGAATGATAAAGTCCAGCAAGCTCTCGCAGGGTTCGGGATACTCCATCTCCAGGGTGAATTTTCGAGGGTGCTCAAACCAATCGTGTAGTTGTATGGCGAAGGGGCTTATGGGTGCTTGCCTCATCATTAGCAGCAGAGCCACTTCTGTAATGAGAGGTTCGGGATGCCCAGGCTGGACAAAAGAAAAGAAGACAGTAAAAATCAGAAGAAAACTTAATTTGTAGATACGATCAACAGAGCCTTTCCAGGCTTATTTGTCTTTTACATTTACACCTAATGCTTCCTACAGGTGTATTGACTACAGTAATCAGCACTTAAACAACTAAATACACATTTAGCTTTTGGCCAACTTACAATAGCAAGATAAAGATTGTTGCAAGTCTTGCGCATCCGCTTGATGGCAACCTGCAAAAATGAAAAAAGAAACACGCTATTCAATAACAGTAACAGCATTCAAGCGCCTGACCTTGCACATAACATTTACGATCTGAGCATCTAAGTATTAAACCATGTGTATTAAATATGTTTTGATGCATGCAATAGCAAAATGTTTATACAATTCAGCAAAATCAGCAAAAACCTTTTTGCCATCAAATTTCCATGTTCCCTTGAACACTCTTGCAAATCCTCCGGATCCAATCATCTCTCCCGCGTTATAGAGAGACTCAAAGGAGTCTGAAAAACAAACAGGAAAATATGAGCTTGCTAGATCCTTTGTTTTATATTAAAAATATCTGTGCAGGTCAAAAAAATAATATTAATATTCTCTGAAAACAAGCCTCAAGATATCTTTAGTGGAAAACAAGACGATAATACTATTTAAAACAATAATGACTGCAGATTTACCCTGATTTGGCTCAACGCCGGAGTGATCTGGATCAGAATCTGGCTCTGACTCCTGATCTAGTGGAGGAACGAAAGGCTCCACAACATCCACAGCTTTACTGTCAGAACAGCAGCGGGACAGACTCGTCCACAAGTTCCTGATGAACCAACAAATTCTGTCCATCTTCTTCTGTTTTGTAGGTTTTTCTGAAAAAAGGGGACAAATTTAAGCATAAACAAAAATTTGAAACATCTCTGACCTCACATTTAACAATGATATAACTTCCTACTTTACTGTTAAATTCTTATCTTTAATTTCACAAATCCAATGTAATGTAAATATTTCCAAACTATCCGCCTGACGACGCCCTGTTTCTGCTTAATACCTGCATAAACGTCCCTTAGCAGCGACCAGCATTTTTTTACAATATTAAGTAATAATCATTTTATTTCACGATAATGATAGTTATTTTTTTGTTATTTTATTTGATCTTTTATTAAAAAGAGATAATACATTCCTGGCACAGTTCTGGCAATGGTAAAGGTCATCATGTCTTAAAATATATTTCACATTTATTTTTTATGAAATATAATATATTTAGATAAACATTGATTTTATTAAATACAGCAATGTCTTATTAAAGACATAACTTAACCGACTCTGTTTACATGAATACTGGTCACAACAGCCATTTTGACACAATTTTGTCAGTATTTGACCATACAAACGCAATACAGAACTCTGTTCAGGATTGTGCGTGTGTTTTCGGGTGTGTGTCAGACAGCGCAAGTGAGTTCATGGCTTATTGGCTTAACAAAAATATATTCTAAGAACGTTTTGTCCAACTAAAATATTTCAGAAAAATTTCGCTAAGAAACAGTAAATGTGACCAGACCAACTTGTCAAACATTTTAAGCAGTCGCCATTCTGCCTTATTTCAGTCTCACCTGTCAGCCACTCTCTCTCCCTGTGAGCCGGACCTGTGCACACAGAAACAAACTCACAAGACAGAGGTGTTAAATATCTAGGAATAAGCTCCTGGCTCTGTGCCTGGCATCCTCCTTCAAACTGCAATAAAAACAATACAAATACAATACAATACAATACAATTCTCCTCAGAAATACCCCTCCCCAAAAAATAAAAAATAATTAAATAAAACTCCAAACTCCCTCTAAAATCGGAAAGAACAATCAAATAGAAGTGTCCTCAGAAACAATATGATAAAACTATAAATAAAACTATGTAAATGATAATAATCCTTCAATCTCCTTCTAGAATTAAAGTCTTCTCTCTGAAATCCTCCGAACAGCTTCAAAATCGCAAGATCAGCACAGAAAATATTCAGCAAAATATTCGAATCTGCACACAAACTGAATCAGGAATGCAGAACTGAATATTATTGTTAAATAACCATTTAACAAGTGATATAATAATGCATCATAACTGCTTAGCTAAACATTTTATATGTTAAAGCATGAAATAAGGTAGCCTACCACGAATCATTGAATTTGAGTTTGATGTGGGTATATTATTATATCAGTGATAATATATATATATATATATATATATATATATATATATATATATATATATATATATATATATATATATATATATATATATATATATATATATATATATAAAATTTGTAATCGTTCAAAAAAGTATTAAACATCTATGTCAATGCGATTCAGAGACGAATACTAATGTTGTCCACCAGAGGGAGCCACGGAATAGCAAGTTAAAAAAACTATGAAAATTTTTCAATAACTTGTCAAAATAGCATATAAATTCATTATAGTTTCATAAAGTTGAATAAAGCCCAATAATGAGTTTGCAAAAACTTACAGACCAGAACATTTTTGTCAAGTTGCAGACATGACAATGTCCAATTGAAGAAGAGGCACTATATTAATTGTCTACTTTTATATAGTACATATATTAATACTTCCATAAAGAGACACCTAAAAACTTAACTTTTATTTGAAAAGAGAATGTCCACTGTATAACTATATCAACACAAGCCATTGTGCTTGAACACCGACGACTGACTCAAGTTAAATTACATTGTTTCATTTACCTGTTCTGTGTCATTGCCCACAACGCTTACGTGACAGGACATCATCCTTATTTTTTCTTCGTTTGAACGCCCTGAGAAAGGATTTTGTAAAGATAAAACCGATTTTAAATTCATCTTGAAAGAGATATTGCGGCTGGCTTTACCTTGAAAGTCGAGAACGGTCCAATCACACACGGCCAAAATATTAAAAAACAACTTTGATTCGCTGAAATCAAAAGTGGGAGGGTCTGGCACAAGGCCAATATGAAACAAACCAATTAGAGCTCAGCCTCAAGTCACATGCGTTTAAAAAAATTACGGCCCAGAATAATTAGGCACGTTGATTTTCTGATCATATTTTTTTTTCCCCCAGGCACATTTTACCAATTCCAAACCACACTAATCTTAATAACTACTATTCATTTTTTTTATATTATAAGTGATATATAATTGTTCATGAAAGCTGGAAATGAAAAACGCCTTGTATTCAGGTATGCATAATTATTAGGCAAGTTTTCTTTTACAGATAAAAAAAAAAAAAAAAAAAGAGAGGTAAAGAACCTCTGTTGAATCTGTTCATTAAGGCGAGACACTACAGGTGAATAGGGTAAAATTGTTAACTTACAGATATCACCATCAAACTTTACCAGTTGATTACTCACATGAATAGGAGAAAAAAATGCATTGCAAGTTTTCTGTAATTTTATTTTTAAATATGCTAATGAGGTTATATCTAATTAAATATGCGCTAATTTGCATATATTTTGAAGTGACGAATCTGACCATTGAAAAAAACTAGGTTCAAAATTATTTTTGCATTTTGTTGATATAATCAATGTAAAGACATGTTCAGAGGGGATTATGAATATACCCTTTTGTTACCCTGTAAATCAGAAAATACTGGCAATAGCCTTAAAAAATTGATTTCCGCCCTATTTTTAGGCATAAAATGTCATATAAATCAGGCCAAGAACGATATATCAACAAATCCCTCTGAACAAATCTTCACAATATAGTTAGGAATACAACTGTAAAGTTTGGTGTATGTAGGTGCTACAGAAGTGGAAAATCATCACTAGGAGTGCAAGAAAAAACTCATTTTGAGAAAACGGCCTTTAAAGATTTTTATGGCAAAATTCCACTAATTTTTATTGAAAGCCATGAATTACAGACAAAATATGCTTTAGGTCCAAGTAAAATCCATGTATCACACTGTTTAACATCCAAAACTCATTATTGCTTCATCCATCACTGATCATAACATCCAAAACAACACATCAACAGTCCATCACACAGGTGGAATGGAAAAACTAAAAACCGGTATATCACAATCCCTCAGGCAGATACACATTTAGCTGTCAGTGGAGCTGCTGTACCCTCTCCTAGGAGAACTTCCAGCTTCTTTTCTGGTGCTAACTTTGGGAAGTTTTATTATTTTGGCTATTTGTCCAAGGTGTAAATCACTTGGATACTTTTTCCCAGTGGAGGAGGAAGTGCATCTCTGTCTGACCCAGTTGGTGGTCACTGAGCCTGTATTTAGTCAGGATCCGTCTCTTCTTCTCTGACAGTGTGCAGATACTCTGTCAAATAACAATTTAGTCTACTTTGGCTTGTGGGTTTTAAGTGCTTTGAAATGTAATGTGTCTTTTTGACTTACATTTAGATGTGTTCAAAATGTTACATGGCTGTATACAGTATGAATTTACTGTGGCTCGCATGGCTGTAAAAATACGGCGATATCATGCAGCCACTCACTACAGATATTTCTTAAAAAACATTAAAAATAAGTAGGGCTATAACATAACCCATTATAAAACTCAAAGTGTCAGCTATATTACAAATAATTTCGATCGATTGAAAGACGTGGTTTATCGAGAGAACATGTAAACACTTGGTCGATTGAGAACCGAAACCAGCGCCGCCGCTCCCACCACGCGCATCACGCGCTGTGCGTAGGGCACCAAGTGCTGAGGGGGCACCAAAAATAGCCTAATTAAAAAATATATATAATGCCGATATTATTTCATTAGCTAATAATATAGAAATATTATTAGGCACATTTTAGCCATGTATATGTAACAAAAAAGGGGGAACAAGATCATTTAATTGCTCAAGTCTAGAAAGTACCGCCCCCCGCTTTGGATGGTCCGTGCCGTTTGTTCGCGCAGGCGCCTTTACGAAGGACGAACGCGAACGAAGTTTGACAGACAGACAGTAGGCAACTTTTTTGGAAATGGCCCCTAAAAGACAGCAGAAGTTAGGATGAGAAAAGAAAGAAGAAGAAACTGCGAGATGATGCTCGTGCATCACTTGCAGGTAAGTCCATGTTTAATCATTCTTAAATAAGGGAAATGTGCTGCTGCTAACGCGCCTCGAACTTGCTGACGTTAATGTTAGCAAACTATGTAATTATAACTTATAACTTCGGTGCAAGCTAAATTGAGATTTTACTGTTAAACACTACCCGTTTTACAAATAACTGACGCCAGCTAGCTGTTACTTTCTTTACTATCTTTCTTTAGATATTGAGCAGTAGTTTATGGTTTATTTTGACGTGACGGTGGTTAATACTTTCTCAGTAACAGTTAACGTTAGCAGTCAGTGCAGTGCACATGGTAGGCTAACAATTCCTGTTAAATATATAAAAAAATATAAAATGTCAATATGAATGATGTAAAGCAAACAATACTGTTTAATTGTGTGCATTATTGCACCTCATTCTATTATGCTTTTATATTATATTATATTTATCAAATAGTTGATAAATAAGGAATAAAGGGGGAGAACTCCTTGGCTGCCATGCTTTCAGTTTTAAATGTTTATAATTTTTTTCTCGTATGAGATTCTTTGTTTGAATATTTTGTCTAATAAATGTAATTTATTCAAAGTGACATTGAATTTGGGAAAAACATGTCTGGATTATTTTGATAGTTTTTTTTTATTTTGCTATTCTGTTTACTGAAAAAAAGTTTGCACTTTCAAATGTGTAGTGTGTGTTGGCTATTCTACATATGTTTACAAAGTCAGCAAAGCTGTGAAGATTTTACTTTCTCTTTTTAGTGTTCTTAAATTTTATACTGTGGTGCTGCCATTGTGTTATTGGTATTGAGTTATATGTTTGGTAATAAAAAGTCAAACTGGCAAAAACAAACGTTTTTTTTCTCGGGGTCGGGGTGGGGGACATCATAAAGGAATTATGCTTAGGGCACCAAAATGGCTAGCAGCGGCACTGACCGAAACTGAAAGGACGACTTACGGCTCTCCTACTGACTTTGTCCTATCAGTGCGGCTCTCATGAAAAAAAATGTGAAGACCGATATGGCATTTCATCATCTTTTGTATTTGTTCATAATCCCTTGTGTCTTCTAGCTAATGACAACTGTTTTCGACTTCTCTGAGAGAATTTTACACGCATATCTTTCGACATTTTGAACTACCGCGGAAATGTCAGAGCGCGTCACGTGACGATTCTGGACGAATCATGTTGTCAGAAATAGGCATCAGCCGCATTTCGAGTTAAATCACCTGTTTTACTTTCATGATTGGTTGCTGATAGACAGGAAATGACCATATTTGAATCCA
The DNA here is from genome assembly GCF_964197995.2 of Scardinius erythrophthalmus. Lineage (NCBI taxonomy): Eukaryota > Metazoa > Chordata > Actinopteri > Cypriniformes > Leuciscidae > Scardinius > Scardinius erythrophthalmus. Next base: position 40,755,962 of record NC_138226.1, on the reverse strand, counting down.
ACAGCATTGTACGTAAGAGAGAGAGCTTTCCAACGGTATACGAGATGAAGGGGAACAGAGAGCGATCGCGGAGCAGCGGGATGATTTAGAACGCCAACTTTTGATGAATTTAGGTGAAATCTGCACACTCAAACAGACAAAGTGTAGTAAAATAAAGACCTAAATGTGTATTTTGGACTTTTTTTCAGCACAAATCTGAAAGAATACATGTTATTGAAGACAAATAACCCAAAATCTCAAAATTGACCAGTGAAAAAAAACGATGTTTTTGCCTGCCGTGTCGCCTTAAGAACGATTTACTAGAATGAATCAGACTTTCCAATATGAGACAGAGAACCGTTTGATGAACCGATTCGTTAGCAGAGGTGTAAAAAGTACTAAAAAATGTTACTCAAGTGAAAGTACAAGTACTGAGGGAAAATTTTACTAAATTAAAAGTAAAAGTATCTGGCCAGAATCGTACTCGAGTAAAAGTAAAAAAGTACCACATTAAAATTGTACTTGAGTATTAAAGAAGTAAAAGTAATAGCAAGAATGAAAACTAGAGATTCTTATTTAAGCTTTTAATCTCTAAAATCATGAAGTGAATGAACCATACAAGGTTTTATCCTGCTTTAGAACTGTTTGTATTTAATTGTATTTATTTATCAAACTATAAGACTACTATCTAATGCCTATATGCAACATTCTTTAAACAATCAACTAAACATGCTTTTACCACTAAAAGAAAAGAATTCGCTAAGGTACAGCCACTGGTGCTCTTGATCCTGTGGCTGATTTTGGACCATAAACAATGGACAAATGGAGTCTTCAAACGCCTCAGATGTAAAGTTATTCGCTGTCAAAGTGACGCCAAAATGTAGGGGTGTAACGATACACGTATTCGTAGAATGGTTCGGTTCGTTGGACCATTTTTCCTGCCGACCAAAATTTCGTTATTTCAAATGTAGGCGTGTTGCACGTGGCAAGCGCGCTCATAATGTAAGAGACGCCGGCACAACCACAACATTTCCCAACATCAAATGGCAAACGTAATGCAAGAGGAACGAAACTGCTTGTTATTGTGTGGTTGAAGGACCGTTTATCAGTTTGGACCAAAGCAGCGCGAGCCAATCGTGATCATGCGACACTGTTACTACACAGCGCTAATAAGAGATCCAGTAAAGAAAGCATTTAAAATCGCCACAGAAGTAATAACATCGCTGCGAGATCTAGTGAGAAACATTCACATTTCTCCGTTATTAACGGATCAAACAGCGCTGATGTGGAAACCAGGAAGAAACATTGTGCCATGAATGAACTATCCAGTGTCCACAGATCTGCAACATTTACCATGGATTTACTGTAGTAACACTAACTGCAACCATGGAAGTTTGGCAGGAATAGTAGGCTACAATGCCAATCAATGCCATTACGTCGGTTTTATTTTGACATTATGAATACAATTGCTGCCCTCAAATGTTAATCTGAACTAAAATAAACCTTTGTTTATAACTACTACAATATTAAATTTCATTTTTTCCAAGGAGCTGTTTGGTTTTATATGCTCCTAAGAACAGTCAATTATAGCTCCAGAATTGCTCAAAGTAAAAAAAAAAAATCATACTTTATGATGTTAGTTTTAATTAAAAAAAAAAAAATTGAATCAAGGAAATTTCTCTGGCATTTCTTTCTTTTTGCTGTATCGAACCGTACCGAACCGAACCGTGACACAAGTGTATCGTATCGAACCGAACCGTGAATTTTGTGAACTGTTACACTCCTACCAAAATGAATGGAAGTCAATGGAATGCTAACAGCAGGTGATGGCTTGTTAGCCAATGGCGGCCCCCGGGGGTGGTACGCTCTTCGGCTGCTGGATTGTCCCCCTGAGAATGACTGTAATAATTTCTCTAATTTATAGGTCAACGTGCTGTGCATTGTGGTAATAGATGCGACATGACGTCACTTCCAAAGGATCAATGAATATGTCTGACCAATTTGGTGAAATGTGAAAAAAAATCTCATTAAATTAGACTAGACACTAAACTTAATTAAACTAGGCATCAGCGCAATTCAATTGGTTTGGTAATAGCAAGGAAAAATAGAATGAAGTGATCTCCAAAAAAGAAGTACTTTTTGACTGTAAATAAAATTGTAAGGAGTAAAAAGTACTTTTTTTTCTTAAAAAATGTAATTAAGTAAAAGTAAAAGTACTGATTTTTAATTGTACTCAAGTAAAGTAAAAATCCCCCAAAATAATACTTAAGTACAGTAATCAAGTAAAATTACTCAAGTATTTTACACCTCTGTTCGTTAGAATAAATCAGATTTTCCAAAGCTACAAATGAGAACGGAGGAGTGCCGTTTAAAATGAACCGATTCACTAGAACAAATCGGACTTCGAGGAGCTTCTGTGCTGAATTGGTTTGCACTGTGTGATCGTGGTTGATTCGGCGGTGCAGTTTGGAGCATTTCAGGATGAAAAGCATTTGCAAAAGTGCTGTTAGACGGTTCCTTACTATAGCTTGTGGGAATGAAGAGCTCGGTAATGCACTTTCTCGACGGTCCCTTATTGACTCTTTGACGAGAAGAGAACTTCTTTTAACTCACATTGCGACGGCTTTTGCACATTGTAGAATTAAGCTTGTGTAATATTATCAGCGTTTTACACCATCAGTACTATTTTGCAGAGATGATCATTCGCCGTTTGTCTCTATGTGTGAGGAGGAATATCGAAAACAAAACTAACCCGGCATAACTTAAACTAGCATTCTGGGCTGTCTCATAAAAATGAGGGAAGTTCAGAAGAGGCGTGTCCACAAACTACTTTCGATCTGTAGTGTAGAAATTAATGTTACAAATAAATGTTCGTGACAAAGCCTTGATATCTTCACCGTGAACACTATCGACTTCACTGAAGGTAAGAACAAGACTGGACCGTAACTTATTGATCACTTTTCTGACATGAAGCCTCGCAGTCACGAGCTGAGTTTTGCTCACTTACACGATCGATATTGTTATTGTTTTTCTAAACCGCGCAGCATAATGTGTGTTTTATTATTGTTAGCCTACTATTTTTTAGACAGAGTATTGAATATATTCTTTTGAATCTATTCACCAAAAAGATTGATTCATGGGTAGAAACTATGTGTCAGTAAGCGGCAACATTTTGTGTGTGTGTGTGTGTTATGAGTGACTTATTAATTAACTTAAAGTCACCATGAAATCTCAATTCTTGTTTGATGACGTTTTTTTCCGGCGCGAGAGCAACCTGTCACTCACGTGACGTGAGATCAGCAACAAATTCCCGAAGGACAATACGCTTTACGCCCAGTAGTATGTTCAACTTTATGCAGCACTGCGAATCTAACAAATCTGTATTTTTATAACAGTAAAACCTCCTTTCATGTAGTCACGAATCGTAATGTTATAGGCTATGACATGTTTATCAAAATAAAACTGATTAAAAACATAGACTCCTACATTGGTATTTAAATACTATAGGCTTATGTTATGTTTATCACTTTATTCTTGTACAAACAGACGCTGTATTAAGCAGTACATAAAGTATTGAATGAAAATGTTTCTGAAACATCTGTTTCACCTTCCGGTCGATTGGTTACGACCACACCTAAAATCAACAAAATCAAGTCCCGACCCACATTTCTTTCTCATCTGAGAAGCTGTTTCACTTCGACAAACATCACAATAGAAAAGAAAAGACAACTTCCGTTTCATGCAAACTCATTTTTTGTTACCGAACAACATCCCCTCTCATTCCCCATCCTGAGTTATGAGTGATCCTAAGTGACTGGTTCAGTAAAGGCATATTACTTTGAACTATATTTATTTTAGATTTATTTTATAGGGTAAGGTGTGGGAAGTTGAAAATTTAATAATTATTGTTATTAATGGTTATTATTCAGTATTTCCATTCATTATTTCAGACATCTTTGTTTTCATTAATACCTAGGCCTATAGGTTAAGTGAAATCATTCAATTTGCATTCATAGTGTTGCTAATATGACATATCTTCAGTTAAAACATGGACAGTTAAATATGTATTCATATGCATAAGCTACAGAATAATTTTACCTTTCAGATGAATCTCTTCTACTGGGATTCTTCTTTGCCTGTCATCGGTTATTCAATTATTATCAACTAAATTGTCAAAATTCAATTTTAAAGAGAATAGTTGATTTGATATTTTACATTAATGACACATTAATATATATATATAAAAGTTTACCTCAGTTGTGGGGTAAGATGGCCTCTTTTAATAACTTTACGTTTTGTTCTATAACAACTAAATTAGCAAATGTTTCTATTTATTTCCTATAATAACACATTGTCTGATGCATCATCATCCTGCACATGCTAAACTTATATCTAAATATGTTACAATTTAAAGTAAATGCACATTGTTCTTCAGGGGGAATAGTCCCCCATCTTCCCATGTCTGCTCTACCTTATCTAGCCTAAAGACACAGGCGATGTGTGACGCACACAACTGTGAGTCAGAGTGACTAACAGTAACGAACAAAGTTGTGAAACTACATTTCTTCAGTAGCATGTCAGTAGTTCAGCTTCAAAGAAGTGTATTTCCAGTAACAAACTACTTTTCCTACCAGGAGCTGAAGCAAACCATCAGGTGAGGGAATAATCGAACACTCACCTATAGATCGTCTCTCTTTTTAAGATTTGTGCTTTATTAGCATGACAAATATTCATACTATACATTCATATTTCCTCACAGCATTTACAGCTGACTTGCACATAGAAAGAATAGACAGAATACAGTGTAAAAAAGGAAGAAGTTTCACCTAAAGAAAAATGGAAATACTACAATAAAAAAAGAGTGACCCATATTCTTGCATTCACCTAATAATAAGAGCAGTTAGTGTGTGTGTGTGTGTGTGTGTGTGTGTGTGTGTGTGTGTGTGTGTGTGTGTGTGTGTGTGTGTGTGTGTGTTTTGTATTTCTGTGTATTTGTGCAGCTACAACACAGGTTTGTCGTGATTGCAGTGTTTCTTTCTTCCTGTGACGGCCACATTTTCCTGTGCGAGTTTCTATTGTGTCAGCAGAGTGTATCTTGTTTTCAGGTTTATTATTTTTTATCTGTCACAGTGTAGTCTGCAATGGTGGACCATCTTTTTAGTGGTCAGACTCAGACAATGCTGTATTTGATTGTACTTTGTTGCTTTGTTTGAGTTTCCCAGTAAGTGATATAATGATGTAAATGTATGTATATTTAGCATTTATGATGTAATTTGAGTAAATCTGATAAGTTTGGCAGTATTGTACTGTACAAAAAAACTACATTTTGAAAAATTCCATACAATGAAAGACTATTATTATTATTATTCCTTTTACAGAAAAACTGATATAATATGGAAAAGAGGGTTAAACTGCTCAAATCACTGCCAAATTATTAATCCTCAACCCCAGTAAAACGTTTGTGTATGATTTTGGATAAACATTTGTGCATGAAGAATGGATTAAAAAGGGAGTCTCACTGGCTTCCAGTATGTGAGCTTCACCACTGTTTGGAATATAAAAAAAAAAGAAGTAAAAAATAAATTCTCACGCATTCTCGCCCACATAAAGAAAATTAAGAGAAGTCCAAAACATGTTTTGCATAAAATGTTATGTATGTATTTTTGCATACAAAATGTGTACTTGTTTACCTTGAAATGTGTATAATGTCTAGAGATTAGTTCTTGTTTCAAGGACCAAGACCATCCTGAGGCCCTTAAAACAAATCTGATGGTATTACAATACCAATAACTCAAGGTTATCACTCCAAACACTTCGGAAATTGATCAAGCAACTTTTTACAACTATAAGGACCAATAATATGTAATAAACCAAAACTAAATGTTGCATTATATCCTACTGTTATGTTAAAATGTACATTTTTAAATAAAATCTAATTCACTTATATTCTACACTTTAATTCAAAAAAAAAATATATATATATTTTTTAAACATAATAAATTCTTTTAAGAAAATTCTCTTGTGAAATGGCATGATGGGCCAAAAACCGGGTGGAGCATCTCTGGCATAGAAGGCTTTGCAGGCTTGATCTTTATTTGTATTCACTTCAGGATTGCCTGTGGATGTGATTTAAGGCCTAGATAAGTGTAGTGTTATGAATGAGGTTTGAGGTTAGTTGCTCATGTGAATATGCTCTGTATTCCCTGGGATCTGGATCTTCTCAGGATGGTCATGGATGTACAGTATTTCAGGATGAGGTTCTCCGGTTCACTGGGGCCCAGCAGAACCAGGGGTCTCATTTATAAAACTGTGCGTAGGATCCTTACTAAAAGGGTACGTGCGCCCAAAAGCCAAAAATGGCGTACGGCAGAAAATATTTCGACATATAAAACCTTGTATAATTCTCTTTATAATCCCAGTCAGCGGAAGATTGTGCGCACATGCGTCTCCACCCCGAAATAACCATTTATGCAGCTTACAACGGCCAGTTTTATTATGCATATCCTCATCTGCATATACATATTCATCCATGTGATAACATGTTTAACGGTACAAGACATTAGGAAAATATGAGATATGGATATGCCGTCACATTACATTGCTAAAAATTATTTAGTAGCCTATCCTTGCCTTGTTTGTTAATAAATAAATCAAATAGTAAAATACATTTCAGAAAAAGCTTTTCTCAGTCTTTTCCACTGGCCAAATAGTATTTTTAATTATATTACTCTATTTTTAATGGAAACAGATTGTGCGTTATTGATCATTATTTGAGTGAAAATATTTTCTCAGACCATGAGTTCTGCTATTATCATGCGCTAAGCAATCCTCTTTGTAGTTAAAACATTAAAACACAGCATGCCACAGGAAAAGTGTTCAAAAGCATCGCATCCACTACAAATCTATTTATTAGAATATATATATATATATATATATATATATATATATATATATATATATATATATATATATATATATATATATATATATATATATATATATTAACTTCTCAGTAATGGCTTCATGTAATATAATTTATTGTATTGTATTTAAGTGCTTATCTCTATTAATGAGAATGGCATATTTAATCTAAATGTGTATATCATATATGAAACATAGTTTAAATCATTCTTTTATTTGTTTAAACTGTTATTGTGAACATGCTCTGTATTTATGATTATGACTCATAATGAGGATTTAAAGTGGTTTTCCTTCATCTGCCGCCAGTCCCTCAGTTCACCATCGGTGTCTCCAGAGTTTACTTACAGGTGCGCACATTCTCCCGTCAAATTTGTTTTTAATAGATCACAACCTTTGTGGCCAGGTTTATAAATGAGACCACAGCTCATCAGCTTAGAGCAGGCGTTTGATGTCCGTGTCATGAAGAGTGAGACCAGTGGCTTCAGATCGAGCCAGACTGCTTGCCAGTTCTATATCCTTGAGCGTCTAGTTTACATACGCCTATCACAATACATATCCGTCAACTCCCTCTACCCTCGATTCCAATCTGGTTTCCATCCTTCCCATTCCACGGAGACTGCTCTCCTCACTGACCAGAATCATCTGGCCAACTCCTCTCATGCTGGCCTCTCTTCAGTTCTCATTCTCCTTGATCTCTCCTCTGCCTTTGACACAGTCGATCATCTCGTTCTCCTCTCCACCCTTTCCAACCTCAGCATTTCTGTAACACCCCTACGCTGGCTGCACTCATACCTATCTTCCCGCACCTCTGCTGTTGCTTTCAACAGCTTCACTTCTCCCCCCTCCCCTCTGACTGTTGAGCCCCTTTCACACAGAGATTCCGGAAAATACACGGATAAAGTGACCCGGGATTTGACCCGGGTTCGTTTGATTTTGGTTCATTCACTCTGCCAGTGATTTTCCGGAATCAGAGAGTGCGTTCACACACAACCCGTAAATATCCCGTAAAGACACGTGACATCGTTGTGACTTGGAATGTCTCAGCGGCGTCTTAAATTTGCTTATGAGCTGCAATTTCTCTCTCGATAAACCACGCTTGTGCATTTTTTTCTCTGATTCGATCATAAACTTGCGCATTACGTACCGTTTCACAGCTGGCGAACGATCCCGGCTTCAGCGTCATCACTATGACACGGCATTATTACGGCTCTTGTTCACACAGCGCGCTTTCTGGGACTGAACACGGAAATGTTACTAGGTCCCCAACCCGGCATCGATCCCGGCATCAATCCTGGGTCGTGTTTGCATTCACACAGAAGGCACTCTGGCAATTTGCCGACAATTTCCCGGGTTCAAAGCGCTGTGTGAAAGGGGCTTTGGTGTTCCCCAGGGCTCTGTCCTCGGACCCTTGTTATTCTCTCTGTACACCTCACCTCTTGAAGCTCTAATTTCTTCATTTAATTTCCCCCACCATTTCTTTGCTGACAACACCCAGATTTCCTTTGCCTTCCCTTCGTTCACCCCTGACCTTTCTGCCCGTATAACTGCTTGTTTGACTGCAATCCAATCTTGGATGGCTCACCAATACCTCCTGATCAACCCATCAAAAACCGAAATCCTACCATCTTATTCCCTCCCCTGTCCCTCATTCCGGTTAACTCTGCTCGCAACCTCGGCGTCATCTTTGGCGCTGCCCTTTCCCTTGCTGATCATATCTCAGCCACTACACACACCTGTCGATTCCACCTGTTCAACATCCGCAAAATACGTCCTCCATCTGTTTCTCTGCCACTAAACTCCTGGTTCCTGCCCTCATCTTCACCCACCGTGATAACTGCAACTCACTCCTTCTCTGCCTTCCCTCCTACGCCTTCACACCACTACAGCAAATGCCTCTGCCCGTATTATATTCAACCTCCCTCACTCGTTTCATACCTCCACCTCTTTTTGATTTGTTAAAAAGAGGGAAAAAAAATCTAAATTAAGTGAGATTTTGCTTAAAACAAGCAAAATGATCTGCCAATGGGGTAAGAAAAATAATCTTGTTTCTGTTTGAATTAATTTTATTTTTCTTACCCAATTGGCAGATCATTTTGCTTGTTTTAAGCAAAATCTCACTTAATTTAGATTTTTTTTCCTCCAGAAAACAAGGCATAATATCGTATGGCATTTTACTACTTTAGTAAATGCATCTTATTTTTGATACTTGGACTGGAAACAACACAAAAATACTTAGTAAGAAAAGCATTTTTTTTCCTGTGTAACGTTTCTCTTTGGTGACTTTAAATGAAACTTTGGTTTACGCAAACAGCAGCAGCACTGTCCCACAGCAGAGCTTGTTTCTGTGAGCAGGAGATGGAGTTTCAGCAGGAGCTGTTACGAGTTCAGGACTCTCTCACTGCCGATGAGCTCCTGGACATGGTGTTCCTGTGCTCAGATCTCATCGCTGCTAAAGACCTCAGCGCTGTGAGCTCAGGCACAGAACTCTTCCTTCTTCTGGATAAACGGGACCTGCTGTCGTCGGAGAATCCATCGCTGCTTCTGGAGCTGCTCAGGATCATGAAAAAGAAGAGCCTGATCCGCAATCTGCGCTTTGATGCTTTCACGCAAACCAACTTAACCTTTACTCAGCATATCTCCCCGTACAGGTGAGGATGCGGCTGTTCGTGATAGACCTTATTCAGAGCAGCGCCACACTGCAAAAAATGCTTTCTTAATTAGTATTTTTGTTTTGTTTCCAGTCCAAATATCTAAAAATTCTTACATCAAGAAGCGTTTATTAGAGAAGTAAAATGACATAAGAAATTATATCTTGTTTTCTGATTAAAAAAAAAATTAATTAAGTTTTAAATTAAGCAAAATTATCTGCAAATGGGGTAAGAAAAATAATCTTGTTTCTGTTTGAATTAATATTATTTTTCTTACCCCATTGGCAGATCATTTTGCTTGTTTTAAGCAAAAATTACTTACAACATTTTTTTAAGAAAGAAAGATTAGTTAGAAAGAAAAAAGAAAGATTAGTTAGAAAGAAAGAAAGAATAGTTAGAAAGATGGATAGATAGGTTAGAAAGAAAGAAAGAAAATAAATAAAAAAGAAGGATAGAGTTGGTAGAAAGAAATAAAGATAAGGTAGAAAGAAAGAAAGAAAGAAAGATTACTTAAAGTTTTTCTGAAAACAAAATAGTTTCTTATGTCATTTTGCTTCTTGATTTAAGAATTTTTAGATATTTGGACTGGAAACAACACACAAATACTAAGTAAGAAAAGCATTTTTTGCAGTGTTGATAGACATATACCGTGTTTCAATGCTATAACAAGCTGTTTAAATCTCCTACATCACTTACAATTTGCCACCGCTCATGTTGTCTGGAGTTTTTCTGTCTACTGAAATTTCTTTGAAAGATAATTTGCAGTGTTTCTACAAATAAAAGTACAACCCACTGAAGAGATGTATGTTTGTCCCTCACAGTCTCGCTATCATTCACATTAAAAATCAAAGATGACGCTGCTGTGAATAAGGTCTATAGAGACGTGTTTGTTGACAGGGTGTGTGTTCAGGTCTCGCATTCAGGAATGTTGACCAGGCAAAAATCTACTATCCAAAAACCCCTGTTATTTAAGCTGCTGCTTCTTCTTCTCAGACCAAAATTTCTAAAATTAATGCAGCAAACCGTTCTAGCTATGCCACTGAACTTGGGTCAGACTACTGTTCTGACTCGGGTTGCTATATCTTTTCATGCAGAAAACCGAAGAAAAAAGAAGCTTTTCGTAAACCGAGTGATCAAAACTACGAAAAATCCCACAGACTGTGGTTGAGGGGTTCAAAACTTTCAAACATTAGCTCTGACTGTATATTTAACCTACATTCACCCTCTATCTATCTAGAAACATGCTAGTGATGTATTAAATCATGCTAGCAACATGCTAAAACATGCCAGAAATGTGTTAAATCATGCTAGTAATATTCTTAGCAAAGGACTAAATCATGCTAGCAATGTGCTAAGTCATGCTAAATGTTCTAAGTACTAAATCATGTTAGCAACATAGGAATTTTTTTAACAACCTTCTAAAGCATGCTAGCACTGTGTTAAATCATGCTAGAAACACGTTAAAAAATGCTATCAAAGTGCTAAATTATCCTCGCAATGTAAAACATGCTAGCAATGTTTTTTAAACATCAAGGCTTTGTCGAGTTAACATCAAAGTTTGTCATCAAACTTTACTCATCTAGTTGTGTTTGACGTAAACTTTTTTTTTGCGGTGACTATTTGACATGGAACTATAAAAAGTCTTTAAAGTAACTTTGTAATAATGAACAGTGTTATTTTTCTGCATTTCAGACAGTTGTTGTACGAGGTGTCAGAGTCCATCTGTGATCAGGACCTGAAAAACATTAAATTCCTACTCATCAAAACACTACCGCGCAAAAAACTGGAGAAGGACATGGTGAGAGACGCCATCAGTTCTCTGACGTCACATTTCTGCATTTAGTGTTTGACTAAACCTGCTTTAAACACGTCTTTTAGACGCTGCTGCAGTTGTTTTTGGAGATGGAGAAGGAAGACCTTTTGGGTGAAGATAATTTGGACGTTCTGCAGGAAATTATAGCCAAGATCCATCCCGGATTAGAAAAAAGAATTGTTCAATACAAAACTGAGAGTTGTGAGTGTGACTGTTTTATTATTTAATGATGTGATGTGTGAAATAGATGTCTATGATTTATTAATTTGCCTCTCTTATATGTAAAATAAGTTAAAATACTGTAAATCAAAACTGCTAGGAGATTAACCCTCTGGGGTCTGAGGTGTTTTATGATCTTGGAGACTAGAGTTTTTGCTACAAAATGTGTTGATTGATTTTATGCATGCTCTACAATGTGAATCATGTAATTATTATGGTTGCATTCTATAGAATTAGAATAATTGCATTGTTTTCTGTCCTGTTGCAGCTGGTGAAATGGTTATTGCTCAAGAGACCGGGATTAATTCTTCCATGTCAGACACACCAGCTCCGGTATAACTTAATTTGCCTAATTTGCATTAATGTTCATATTTTACTCATCCTCATATCATCTTTCTTCTGTGGAACGCAAGAGGGGGAATTTCATTTAATCAGAAATGGAGTAAAAATAGTAATAGTGCGAAATGTTAATACCATTTAAAATAACTGTTTTCTATTCCTGTGATCAAAGCTGAATTTTCAGCATCATTACTCCAGTCTTCAGTGTCACATGATCCTTCAGAAATAATTCTAATATGATGATTTGATGCTCAAGAAACATTTCTGATTATTATCAATGTTGAAATTTGATGAATAGAAAGTTCAAAAGAACAGCATTCATTTGAAATAGAAATCTTTTGTAACATTATAAATGTCCTTACTGACACTTTTGATCATTTTAATGTATCCTTTCTGAAAAAATAAATAAATAAATTAACATTAACATATAAAAAATATTATGCTAAGCATCTCCTTTTGTGTTTCACCTTGTTAAAATATCACTTACTACTTATTATTGTAAAACTTTGTCTCTTTCTCTCTTCGTTCCACAGCCCTCCCCGCTGACATCAGGTGAAGTTACTTTACATGCTTTTAATGTAGAAACTCCATGTAAAACTTAACAATAATTATTTACAAGAAATGGGAATTGATGCAAATTTAAATATACAAAAATTATAAATGCAGCAAACTCAAAGCTTATTTGTTTGGCGTTGTTCTTCTTGGCAGAGGACACAATGGAGGACCAGGTGGACAGACTTAGTCTGACTGGATCTTCTGAGATTAGTGGAGGTACTGTAGGAAATGTACTACATCAACATCATGTTTGATCTCTGTTTTTATCCTATACTAAACATTTTTTCATGTCTTTGTCTTAGATCAGAGTCAGCATGTGGCATTCAGCTCAAACTTGTCCACGACTGAAAATCCAGAGGTAAGACCTTTTACACATTAGATCTTTATTCTAGGTTCAGAACATAAGGTTAAGCTTAATCAAACACATGCAAACATATTTTTGGCACCGCTATCTTTATTATATCAAGCCACATTAAAGGAACACTCAACCATTTTTTTAAATAGGGCTTATTCACCTTCTTTCCTACATTTAGATAGGTGGGCAAATGCATTTTTGTCTCAGTGCTTGCATTGTTTTAGTTTGACAGGGTCGGCGCTAGCTTAGCTTAGCACAATGAATGGAATCCTTTGTTGCAAGCTAGCATGTCCTGAGTAAAAGTGATAAAAAAACCCCACCTAATTACTTCTTGTGTCCTGCGTATTCACAACGAGTACAAATAGCAATGCAGATTAACACTAGGCGATTTCCTAGGCAGATATTGACTTGGGACTATATTAGGGGGAAGCACAGGCGAAGCACTGCTACTTGGGCACAGAGATATCACGCAACACATGAAATGCGAATATGTGGTAGGCTATTATATGTGAATGTGAATACAGATATAATATGGGTCGATCTATACATGCGTCATGTTTAAAATAATCACTTACTCTGTGGACAGCTGTCCATTTGGTCCATTCGGCGTGGGGCTTTTTTTCCAGTTCACTTTATCACACCGGGAAAAAAAATCAAGTACTGCCGGATGGATCAACGCCATGAAATCCTCGGTAGCTGTGTAACAACTGCCGGCACGCTCATCTTGATCTGACGCGCTGAGCCTGGTCATCGATGGCAGACACTTGTCCCACTCACCACAGTACAGACACTATTTCAGTCGGGATAGATTGGCATATTCCCCCAGATTCACACCACCAGTTCATGTTGGCTCTCATCCTCACGTCCTCAGGCTGTTGAGCGAACGCAACCTCCTCCTCCTATCGTTCTATTTCCAAAGCACGCAGCTCATCTTCTGAAAACTCTGGTTCATAGAGGTATGGTTCTGGATCTTGACTGTCTGAGAAGTCACCCTCTTCGTCTCTCACAAAATCCGCCATGTTCATCGCCATTCATGTACTGTAGAAAAAATAGCCGGCTGCTATTCACGCCGGTATGTAGACGGAAGTCGTGGGATTTCATGTGTTGCGTGATATCTCTGCGCCCAAGTAGCAGTGCTTCGCCTGTGCTTCCCCCTAATATAGTCCCAAGTCAATATCTGCCTAGGAAATCGCCTAGTGTTAATCTGCATCGCTATTTGTACTCGTTGTGAATACGCAGGACACAAGAAGTAATTAGGTGTTTTTTTTTTTTTGTTTTTTTTATCACTTTTACTCAGGACATGCTAGCTGGCAACAAAGGATTCCAAGCCCTATTTTAAAAAACGGTGGAGTGTTCCTTTAAGGTCTTTCTTTGGAACAGTTTTCTATTCAGAATATTCTGCTTCTATTTTGATAAGTTTCTTGAGGGAACACAATTCTTTTGTGAGAGATTGCTACATTTCTCAGAGAATAGCAATCCTTTTGCGAGAGAACGCAATTATTTTTTCCGATACCATTTTGTCTATTTAAATGGAGAAAAATCGATTATAACTCCAGTAAACTATGGAGTGCCGCAAGGATCTGTGTTAGGCCCTCTATTATTCTCAATATATATGCTGCCACTTGGAAATATTATAAGGAAACATGGAATTAGTTTCCATTGTTATGCTGATGACACTCAAATCTATATTTCATCACGGCCGGATGAAAACGTTAAATTATCCAAATTGACAGAGTCTGTTAAAGATATAAAAGATTGGATGACGCGCAATTTTCTTTTATTAAATCCAGACAAGACAGAGGTAATACTTATCGGTTCAAAAAAACGCCCACAAAACCTCTCACAATACAACTTTAACATAGTAGGATGTCCTGTTACTTTATCCTCTACAGTAAAAGACCTGGGTGTTATATTAGACTGCAACCTGTCTTTTGAAAATCATATTTCATATGTTACAAAAACAGCCTTTTTCCACCTTAGAAACATTGCTAAGCTACGTAACATGCTATCAGTTTCTGATGCAGAAAAGTTAGTTCATGCATTTATGACCTCGAGACTAGATTACTGTAATGCTTTATTAGCTGGTTGTCCTGCATCCTCAATAAACAAGCTACAGTTAGTCCAAAATGCCGCCGCTAGAGTTCTTACTAGATCAAGAAAATTTGACCATATAACACCAATTTTATCATCACTGCATTGATTACCTATAAAGTCCCATATTAACTACAAGGTATTGCTACTGACTTATAAAGCCCTAAACGGCTTAGCTCCAGCTTATTTAACGGATCTTCTATCGCCCTATAATCCATCGCGCTCTTTAAGGTCACTAAATTCGAGGCTTTTGGTCATACCTAGGATATCCAGATCCACCAAAGGAGGGAGATCATTTTCACATTTAGCTCCAAAACTCTGGAATAGCCTTCCTGATACTGTTCGTTGCTCAGACTCGCTCTCCCAGTTTAAAACTAGATTAAAGACGCATCTCTTCAGCCAGGCATTCATATAATACTTTTAATCTTACAGTTAAATCCGGTCTCTAGTTCATAAACGCCAGAGGAGAACTGGCCCCCGACTGAGCCCGGGTTCTCCCAAGGTTTTTTTTTCTCCATTAGGTCACTTGGAGTTTTTCGGTTCCTTGCCACTGTTGCCTTTGGCTTGCTCAGTTGGGGATACTTAATTTAATTAATCAATCAACAATACTATTGATCAGCATTACCAAACGTGGACGTTTTACACTAGAAACAAACACTGATGTACTATTTTAATTTAATACTGTGAAGCTGCTTTGATACAATCTGTATTGTGAAAAGCGCTATATAAATAAAGTTGACTTGACTTGACTTGACTTGACTTATTTTTTCAAGAAATCAAACTTTCTCTGGGACCTCACTACTTTTGTGAGAGAATGCAAAGTTTCTCTGGGAAATGCAATACTTTTATTAGTTTTGCTCTATTCCAACTATATTAGCGTATACTATATTGTGTTATACTGGACACCCCTGCTTAAATCAAGCCTGACGTTCCTCACATTCACGTGCCTTAACACTGCATCTTTTGATGGCTAGATCCAGACATATGAGATGAAAGGGGACCGGAGAGGAGTCTGTCTAATCATCAACAACTATGACTTCAGTGCAGGCAAGATGACAAACAGAGAAGGAACAGACTTTGACAAAGGTTAGTGTAACAAACACAACTAAAACCAATGATCATGCCAATAGCCTGATAACCATCATAGCATTAGTTGGGGAGTGGACTATTAAGGCCCGTTCACACCAAGCACGATAACTATAAAGATAAAGATAACTATATATGCGTCCACACCAATGACCGATAACGGTCTGTTTATTCTAAGCACGCGTGCGCCCGCCCCATCTTAAATGCGCAAGACCTTTAAATTAGAATGGATTCTGATTGGCTGTCAGTGTTTTATCGTTTGACAGCTGGAAAAAAATCGTTCTGAAAGTGATCCCAACGATATCGTTCCTCATATCTTTATCGTTATAGTTGTGGTGTGAACTCTGTTATTCTTTAATATGGAGAACGATTTTTAGAATTATATCTTTATCGTTATCTTTATAGTAATCGTCCTTGGTGTGAACGGGCCTTTATTTATGGACATTATTTATGGAATTAATTAATTCTTAATGGAATGGATAGTTCTTTCCCTAATTAAAGTCGTTAAATACACAGTCTTAAGTACACAGTCTTTGTCTTTTTGTTCGATATTTAAATACGTTTTTGCTTTGAAACAAGTTTGTATCATTGCGATTCACCTTGTAGTTGGTTAGTTTGGTTCACTGGTTATAACTCTTTAACAAAGACTTTAAAAAATCCATAGTAGACTAGTCGGGTAGTCGAGTTCTTTAACTACTAGTCAGAAGAGGGTTGCAAAGGGGTGGAAAATTTCTGGTAAATTTCCGGAAAGTTTCCAGTAAATTTCCAATGGAAGTTAAGCTGGGGAATTTTGGAAATATTCCATATTAGAAACTTTCCATGGTAATTATGGGAATTAATGGGAATTTAGGGGAACTAACTGGGAATTAATTGTAATGTAATCGATCATTGTATCATATCCAAGCATAAATATAAACAGAAGTCATAAGAAAACATCCATGCAAAATGTTTTCAACAGATATTTCAACAGATTTATTTGTAAGTAGAACACAACCAGTAATATTTAACCCAAAAACAGGAATATTGGGTTAAATATTACTTATCCCCCAACCCCACTCAATCAGAAATGCACCCCCATCCAAAAATCCCCACAAAGTCCCATTCAAAATGTTAAATAAAAAAAAAACCTCTCCCTCCAAAACGTCCCATTAAACATGCAAATCTTCCTTCAAGCAATCTAAATTGATATTTGCAATTTAAACATTTAATAAATATATTTCCCCATAATATCATCAAAACTTACTTCACTTTGTTTAGTCCACAGGCTCAAATGTGTGCCTTCAATAGTCTTGTGCTTTGGGCTTCTGTACATGTGATGGAGGCATGCACAGTGCCAGTAGGGGGTGTGGTCTCAATAGCCATGCAGTAAGCAGTGTGCTATGTGCATGTGATTGAGGAATGGCATGGATATTCAAGTGTATTTGAATGGCATCTGTTGGTTTTAGTCAAGATTATGCTAAAATATACTTTCCTCAACTATATTTAAGTTCCCTATGAAGAGCCAACCTTCAACTTTGAAAATTCCCAGTTTATTCCCCTTTATTCCCATAAATTCCCTTAAATTCCCATTAATTCCCATGGAAAGTTTCCATCTTCGAAAATTCCCAGAATTTTGCAACCCTAGAAGCCATTGAGTACTCAAGCGCACAATAACCATAACTTCACATGTCGGCGCACTTGTTTTTCTTAATGCAAACCCGTGAGCCATGACCAAAGAGAGTATGTGGCAGGAGGACGATGACAGCAAGTAAACTACATGAACTCTGTCTTATTTTATTTCTAACTATTTTGAAGTGGTTACTTCAGTCCCTCACTGTGCGTTACTTGTGTGTGTGTCTGTACAGCCAGTCTGGAGGGTGTGTTCCAGTGGTTGGGCTTTGAGGTCGTGGTTGAGCAGGACTGCGATCGCATGCGTATGCTGCAGGTGTTGAGGGACCTGGCTGCCCGTGACCACACACCGGCGGACTGCGTGGTGTGTTGCGTGCTGAGCCACGGACGTGTGGATGGCATCGTCGGGGTCGATGGAAAGACTGTCACCTTCAGAGAGCTGATGGAGACTCTGAGTCCATATCGGTGCCCCTCACTCATCCAGAAACCCAAACTGTTCTTCATCCAGGCCTGCAGGGGGACCAATGAGCAGAGAGCAGTGTTTCCTCAAACTTTCCCAGAAGATGAGGACACGCCAGTCAGCGACGCAGCTGTACCCAGAGACTCAATCCCTGAGGCGGCGGACTACCTGTTAGCCACCTCAACAGTACCTCACTGTGTCTCATACCGGGAAAAAGGGAAGGGAACCTGGTTCATACAGTCCCTCTGCCACAATCTGCAACTGCTGGTGCCAAGGTGAGCACACCTCGAAGACAACACAATGCTATTCACATAAACAGAGCTGTAAAGTCCAGGGGTCAGAGAGTAAAGTCCTGCTATATGTTTCTTCCACCCATGACCTCAGCCAGCTGATTTCACCAATTAGTTCGATCTCCTGGTTGAAAAACTGCTAATTAGCAAATCCAGGTGATTGGAACCAAACCCTGAGGAGGACTTTTACTTTCTGAACCTGGCCTATACAGCTCTCCCAGCAAACACATTTACGTTGTGGCAACGTCTCTGGCACGTTGCATTTCTGTTATGACAACGTCGCTGTCTACGTGCTCGCAACATTGTAACAGCGTAGAATTGTAAGACGTGACAGGGCTGTAGCAACGTTGTTGCGCGACATTCAGCAACTGAGAGACGACGGTCTGACAATATTTTTATATGGTGCATTTTGTTAGATAATTATATACTTTTTTATTTTATTGTTTATCTATATTATTATGTAATGGGGTTATCAACACCTGCAAGTGTAGCCTAAACATTGAAGAGTAAAAATGACAGAAGGTTTCGTTAATTCAACTTTATTAAAACTGCATATAATCAAATTGCACTTCCAAAAGTCATACATTTGTGAAAAAAGAAAAAAAAGAAATAAACGAATATACAAATTTATTTTAAGTATAATAAATAAAACATAAAAAGCACAGGCAGATCAGAACATTTAATGAACAAAACCGGGTCTGTAGGCTATGGCAGATTAGCCGAAAGCAGGTGTCACCGGCGAAACATCCACGAATCCAGAGGAGCAAAGAAACGAATGAGACTAAATAGCGGAAAAAGTAAACAGTGCGAGCGATGCTACATTAATCACATTAGAAATTAAAGTTGTAGGTTGTGTTTGATAGCTGAGGTAGGCTAAACGCAATACTCACGTCACGTATCCTTGCTCGATGATGAATGAGAACACAATGAGCCGAACAACAGGTGGTTGGAATTAAAAAGCTTGATTTTCCCGCTTCAGGGCAGTGACGAGTACATTATGTAGTCCAGTGGTTGTCCAGACACCCTAGGCACAACCTTAAGCAATGGCCCTGAACGGTGGTTTAATGTCAACATTGTGACAACGCTGTAACAACCTTCACTACACAACGTAGTTATAGCCATCTTTTGGCCATGTTGTTAAAACGTTGTTGGAAGGTCGGGTACGTTGTGCCAACGTTCTGTGTTTGCTGGGCTGCACATAAGTTTATTTAAAACTCGCTTTGACGTTTTGTGCCTTACTGTCCTCGGTCTAATAAATGATTCATTGCAGACTGGGGCTGTTTAGGCAGCATTAAACATTGCTGCTGTAACTCCTGTGCCAAAAAAAGAAAAGAAAATGCTGCCCTGGGATGCGTTTCTCAAAAGTATCGTAAGCCAACTATGGTCGCAAGTTCTGTCGTTATCAGCAGTTCAACGAGTCAGTGTTTCCCGAAAACATACTTCTAACAAACATTAGCCAACAGCATCGTAAAGTTGTGTGGTTGGAACAAGCAGAGTTTATAGTTTGCACGACATGTGGACTCAATAAATCAAAGTAAAATAAGCAAACAGTACAATCTGCATATTTTATTTAAAATTCATACAAATGTAATTTACGTCTTTTAGTTTGTCAAGAGATTTAAAGCATCATTTTTGAAGAGTGCACATGTGCGATCCTACATTATGTAAGAACGAGTCTATGATTGAATCTGGAAATAAAGCAAAATTACTGATAAAAATTAGAATTATTCCTCAGATGCCATATCTAGAATTTATAACATAACATCTAGCATTAATTCGATCTCAAACGGATTCATTAAAGGTGAACTAAGTATCTTTTTTACCTTAACTGAACAGCTTCGGAGTCATTGGAATGGTTATATTACTTATTTCGGGTTGAATGGTGGTCGTTTCGCACCCCCCTGGTGCCCGTGAGCGGAAAATACACACTTGCAACTTTGAGCCTGCGGGAAGTATTTTTCTTTTATGCCAAAAATGATTTGGATATTAAGTAAATAATATCGATAATTTTGACCCATACAATGTATTGTTGGCTATTGCCACAAATAAACCCGTGCGACTCATGACTGGCTTTGTGATCCAGGGTCACATATTATAGCTGAAGTATATAGTGTGTAGCCTTTGCTTTACACAGTATGCAGATTTGTTCTGTATGCATGTAATACCCTTCCAGTTTGGTGGATGAACTTTCTTAAATCATTGGCTGAATTAAAATACTACCTTATTATTTCTGTCACATATTTAAAGTAAACTATTTTAGATTATTTTATTTACCGTTTTGTACGAGTATGGTACACTGCACTGCATTCAGTATCCAGTATTCCACTCCTCACATACACTAGTGCATGAGGTTTTATCCACTGCGGGAACACTGATTGAGTTGGAAGTAACTGAAAGTTTAGCTATCTAAATTTGACTCAGTTTGATCTCTGATTTTGTGTGTCTGTCTTATGTGCATGTAGGGGAACAGATCTACTCTCCATTCTGACGAAGGTGAACAGTGACGTGAGCCAAAAGACGGACAGTCGTGGTTTGAAGAAGCAGATGCCACAGCCGGAGTTCACCCTCACCAAGAGAGTGGTCTTCCCTCCTCCTAAAACTCCCCCACCCCTTCAATAACGTCGTGCTGCAGTCCTCCAGTTTACCTGCCAGTCATCCAGTGTTTACATGTTGAGCTGGGGTCGTGATATCGGCTTGTTTACTTGAAATAATGGATTGCAGAAAATACTCTGAAATGTTCATGTTAGTTTCTGCTTCCCACATGCACAAAAAAATGGAAATGAAATATTTTAGAAATTTATAATGTCACTTCAAAATTTATTCTAACATATGGAGTTGGTTTAAGCCTCCTTCGAGCATATTACCATCTGTGCAATTTACAGCACAACTTGAATCGACTTTTCTATGGATCCTAAGGCAGGACGTGGTTCAATAGATCGGCCGGCTACTGTACATACAAAGAAAGGATAAATGCAATATATTTTGGTGAATATCATTTGTACAAAGCTCACTAACACTTACTTTCTCACAGGTTTTCTCCAAATTCACCCAAGAACTGAAACAATGCTATGTACTGTATATTCATGCTGGGAAAAGGGTATGATGAGAAAACCTGTATTAGGTTTATTTGCATTTCTTGTATTTGTCCAGGAAGCACTTCAAATTACAATTCTCTCCATCTGATGCTTCAGCACTTTTGTTTGTTGCTCTATATAATGGTGTCTATGTGTTGAAAATCAATCTTTTAATGTTGTTTTTAATAGGCTTTAATACAAACCATGTGCAAATTCATAAGTCGACACCATTGCTGAGTATTTCCTCCTTAAAACTGCAGTGAACCAAAGACAGTCTCAAAAACACGCTTTGAAATCGCTGGTGTTTCTGACGTCACAAACTACCTTGTAACCAATCAGATCAACGTGTGATCGTCAATGTGTGGATCTCTGAGCTGAGTGAGTGAGTGGAGGCGGGGCTCATTTGGCCATTCAAGCTATTTTAAGGCAGGGAGAATTTTTTTCAAGGATAAAATGTTTAAATATGTAATTTTGGTCAAAGAGTTTTAAGGGATAAAATGATTTACTACAGGGAGACTTTAAATGTGGACTAAAGCATGTGTTTCTTCAGGAGGGGACTGTGTTGTAACTCGCAACTCACTGGGCAAATAATACAATTTTAAGGTAAATGGGAAGCCTGCTGCTGCTATTTATTGTCATTCACACCGTTAATAAATAATGGCGACCTATTAATATTAATGAAATGGGAAAATCGGCTACACTAAGAAAAGCCCTGATCATGTACAGACTCAGCCTCACAGAAATACATAAAATTAGACTTCCACCAGAAACCACACAAAGCCAATGACAAATCATTGTACCAAATACTTTTGTGTTTGTTTGAAATACAAACTTCTACTTTATTGTTATTGTTTAAATGAGATATTTTATTTTTGATTGCATGTGTATTAATGTATGATGCTACTAATGCAATGCGAAGCTTCGTTTTACCGTTGTAAAATAAATATTTAAAGCACAGTTAACCCAAAATTTTTTTTTTTTTGTTGTCATTTATTCACCCTTGAGTTGTTCCAAACCTGTTTCTTTGTTGAACACAAAATAAAATATGTTAAAGAATGTTGGTAACCAGACAGTTGATGGCACAGGCACCCATCGTCTTACATAGTTTTTTCTACTATGTAATTCAATGACTACCGTCAACTGTTCGGTTTTGTTTCCAAATTTATTTTTTTGGGTGAACTGTCCCTTTAAATCTGAATCCGATTGGTAACCAGAGCCGTTGTTACAACCTATTTTTTACAGTCTATGGTTACAACCAACACTAGCGTATCTATGAGAGGCGGAACCCGAGATTCTAATTGAAAGAGAGATCGCAACCTTTGCGCAAAACGGCTAACATGAATGGCTCTCAAGACAAATTATTGCCATATATTTATGCAAATAATGTTAAAGATTAACGGCAAAGCTGATCAAGCAGTATATTCCGCTCAATATTCACTCAAGAAAGGCACATTCTAGTCTCCACAACGATACGCATTTGAGCTAAGCTTGGGGGTTTCCCCTAGAGGAGGGGCTCTGGCGGAGGACCGTTTGGGAGGCGGGGCTTATAGTAAGTATAGAGGAATTCTATTGGCCAGTGTTTGTGCCAATCAAAGTAGAAGCGGCATACGGATAGCAATAATGGCTGATTCTCAGTAAGGAACCCATACAACCTTTTCTTCTTTCTTTTACATATAACAATTGTTGTATTTCAACACATATGTCTGTTTAATGTAATATCTGCAGCGGTTTGGACTGAGTTGGGCGCTAGACTGTTTTACATGGGCGGGATGTGTTATTGTTTTGTGTCTCTTACGCAGTGCTCAACATCAACACTGTAACGTATATATTTGAAATGTTTGTGGGCTGTATTTGTCCTTTGCGCTTTGTTCGCTCATTATTCTGACGAGGTAACACACATATTGTTCTAGTCCCAGTGTCGCGATGGCTCATCAACGAGTCTGCTGTCAGGATAAAACGCCAATCCAGATCCTGCACGAATACGGCATCAAAATCGGCAGCGCGCCCCAGTACGAGCTCATACACGCTCTCGCTGACGGCGACGCGCACCAGCCTTCCTCCTTCATCTTCAGTGTCACCATAGGAGATGTCTCATGCAAAGGTCATCTTTTATTCACACGAGTAATATAATAGCACCTAGTATGAGTAAGTAATAATAAAGTGTACACTAGTATTCTAATAAATAATCGTTTTTCTTATTTTCTTAAAGGGCAAGGATCCACTAAAAAGTCGGCTAAACATGACGCTGCAGAAGCCGCCTTGAAATTATTGAAACGAGACCCCCAGCCAAAGTAAAATACACACACCGTAGAGAGGGATATAAACCATTATAGATCCATTACTTCAGTTAACACTGATCCAAATGTTCTGAATCTTTCACAGTGGTCAGAGAGACAATGGTCTTTCTCCTGAAGGCGGTGACGGATCCAATCCTGTGGGAATACTGCAGGTATCTGATCAAGCTCTTCACATCTTGAAGCACAACTATTATTGTTATTATTATTATGGAAACAGTATTGCTGCATCCACGTTCGCTGTTTCCCAACTATACACCCAGATAGCAATAGCTGGATCCCAAATGGCACACTTCATGTGGACTCGCGGTCTCGTGACCTTAAATTGCGCGTGCTCGTCAAGTGTACGAGTCCGTAGGGTGTCCCATTCGGCACTGAACTCGAAGGAGGTCCACAAGGCTCGAGTGTGCCACCTGGGATCCAGCCAAGGTAGTGTCGGCCCAGATCCGCCCCACATCTGGTACACGTGGATTCAACAGGGCACACAAGTGGACCGGATCTGGGCCGACACTATGTTGTTGTCTGGGTAGTGTGTGAAGAGTATGCCAAAGAGTAGTATGTCTGAATGCATAGTATTCAAAATTTTCTATATAGTATGATTGTAATCTCATCGTACTACATCCACCATGTTGTCATTATCATGTGATCTACCAGTGTCAGTTGCGTCACTTCACTGTCATTCATAAATCCTCTCCCGTGGCCTCATGGGATAGTAAAGTGTCCATCGAATGCACACTTCGGAATCTCACCAATAGTAGGGATGAGTCACGATTTTGATCAATTCCACACAGACAAAATCAAGCCCCGCCCACATTTGTTCTTGTTTGAGGAGCGGTTTCACTCGGATATATATCACAATAGGAAAGAAAAGATGAGCGCAACTTCTGTTTCATGCAGACTTTAAAGATTATGTGCCCTACATGCATTTAAAAAATAATAATGATGTGCTCAGATACATCATTTATAATAAATACTGCAATATTCTTTCAACAAAAAAAGTCAGTTTTGTTTCCATGGTGAGTTTAAACACTGTTGTGTGTTTTGTGAGGAACTGGCCATGCAGCGGGTGTGGTGTCTGCCGGAGTACATGGTGTGTATGGAGACGGGTCCGGATCACATGAAGGAGTTCACCGTGACCTGTCGTCTGGAGGGCCTGGAGGAGTCAGGTGCCGTCAGCTCTCTCACACAGAGACCTCAGGCTCGGGCTGAGCGCAGGAGGACTGATGCCATGTCATGTGCTTTTGCTCATCAGGGACCGGCAGCTCCAAGAAGCTGGCCAGACGAGCAGCCGCTGAACGCATGCTGGGAAAACTGCAGAGTCTGTCCGGCTCTCCCGAGATCACGTGGGTTAGTGACGTTCATCCATTCAGAGATGTTTTGGGATTCTTTCACTGAAAATTCTTGATTGGTCCTTAGGTTTAAAGGGATAGTTCACCCAAAAATGAAAGTTAGCCCATGATTTACTCGGCCTCAAGCCATCCTAGGTGTGTATGACATTTCAGACGAATACAATCAGAGTTATATTAAAAAATGTCCTGACTCTTCCAAGTAGAGGTCTTCTCCGGTCCTAAAAACTGTACCCGACCCGAATGGACCCAAGACAGACCCGATAAAATTAGACCTGAGTCCGACCCGACCTGACGGCATTTCCTTTAGAACCCGACTGGACCTGAACGTAAACGGCATTTAGGCAAAATTCGCATTTAGAAAACCAAACCCAACGCTGAAAATGAAAATCAGGTTTATGTCAGAATCCAATGTCAGATTGCCTACATTGTGCACAGTTGCGCTCTGAAGTGCTGCAATGTCACTTACACATCACTGTAACCCATTACGTCCTATAAAATTTGGCCTAATGTTATTTACCGGACCATACGATGATTAACATTAGAACCACCACAGGGTAAAATTTACCGATGGCTATTTTTCAAATGTAGCCTATAACAGATTTTCAATAAAAAATCCAAAGTCTCCCAGTCATTGACTGCTATTTAGCCTACAATCCCGTTGTTAAAAAGTTGTTTAGATAAAACCAGATTAAAAACAGGGCATTAGAACCGCCATAGCAGAATTTACCATGTAGGCATGTCTTTATTTGCGCAACTTTTCTTTAGCAACGTGAGCAACAAGTCTGCTTACTGCAGTCACACAACGCACGTTCAAAATAAGATGTTTTAGCCTACTCATAAATGTTCAAACTTTGGATTAATTATTAAAATTTGTTTTGCAATTTTTATCGTTTATTGTTTGCTATTTATTCAAGTCTGCCCGTTTCCTGAAGAAAATTCCGATCTATGATGTAGGCTAGCCTAATGAATAAAACATTTTTTCTGATTACCCCAAGTTTATTGGGGTTGTTCTCTTATTCAAATTATAAATTATATAACTAAGCAAATTAATAACTGAGTAAATAAATGCGGAGGCAACCGTGCTTATAGCCCATTGCACGTAGAAGTGCGGATTCGCTCCCTCATTTAGAAAAAGTGAGAGAACGGTGTCATAGATTTGTTTTAAATAATGCAATTTTGTTAAATGCCTAACATAGTTTAAAAGAATTCGGGTCTTCTCAGGTCCATTTGGAAAAGGCATATTTATTTTAAATTACCCGAGACCCGAGGCCACTAATACCGAACCCGACCCGTGCCCGAGACACTCGTCGGAGTTTTGGACCCGAAACCGCTCGGGTCTCGGGTCAGACCTCGGGTTTTCGGATCCAAGTGGACCCGTGAAGACCTCTACTTCCAAGCTCTATAATGAGAGTGAATGGCCGTTTCTGTTTTGAAGTCCATAAAAGTTCATCTATCCATGATAGAAGTGCATCCATCCATGATAAACGAACTCCACATGGCTCTGGGGGGTTAACAAAGGCCTTCTGAAGTGAAGCGATGCATTTGTATAAGAAAAATATCCATATTTAAAACTTTATCGACTAAAATAACTAGCTTCCGGCCATTATTATTCACTGCCATTATAAAGCTTGGAAGAGCCAGGATATTTTTAATATAATGATTGTATTCGTCATAAATATACAATAAGTCATACACACCTAGGATAGCTTGAGGGCAAGTAAGTCATGGGCTAATTTTCAATTTTGGGTGAACTATCCCTTTAAGGAGTGCACATCTAAAGAAACATTCAGTAATTGCATGGATTTCTGTAATTCATTCCAGTGAACGTGATTTCACTGAGTTGATCCTGGATCAACATTCTAATCAACCAATCAGATTTGAGGAACAAGTTTACAGTTTTTGTCAAGGTTATGCTTACAAACCAGGGTTAGGTGCTTCTGCATCAGTGTTATTCACCTTTCATTTCCCTCTGATTTTAGCAACAACTTCTAGTGGGTTTAGGGTTAGGTTTGGGATAGGGTTAGGACTACATTTTCAGACAGAAATGCTCCAGGATCAACTAAATATATTGACCCAGGAACGTGTCTTGCTTGGCAAATCATGGTGACTAATTAATAACGATGAATGAAGAAAACAGGGCCACGCTTCACTCTGAAACATGACTTTATTTTGATTGAACATTTTTATCATGTAATTAATCAGCTTTTCATTAAAGGGGGGGGTGAAATGCTCATTTTCACTCAATCTCCTGTTAATCTTGAGTACCTATAGAGTAGTATTGCATCCTTCATATCTCCAAAAAGTCTTTTGTTTTATTATATTTTTATAAGAAAGATAGGCTGTACCGAGTCTTTCCGGGAAAAACCGAGCGGCTGGGGGCGGGCCGTGTGGGCGAAGCTAAAGCTGTGCTAACGCGCCGAGCTAACAACACACAGAGACATTTGTTCAACAGTTTTACTCACCCGGTTCCAACGCACGACCGCGAACCTTTATCATTGTGACTGCTCGATCCTTAAGCATTAGACGATCTGCAAATCCGTCGATCTGGGCTTTGTTTATAAAACAATCATCGTCGAAATGCAGGGAACAACAGTCTTACACAACTCCGTTTATGCTCAGGAAAACAAACTCCATCCACGGGTTCCTTAACGCCGGGTTCTTTGGGAATCTAAGCAGGGTTGTCTTGCCCTGGCAACCAAAAACACACTTCTTTGGTGACATTGACTTCCAAAAGCCGGGCAGGGCGCTTTGATGGCGAACTGCTTTCACTCTCTTGCTCTGGTCTACGAGTGCGCGCGCGCCCACGATCTTACCGGAGAAGTGCCCTTAGGACCCATATAAGGAAATTCCGCTCTATCTTACGTAAGACAGAGCCATACTCGAAAAAAACTTTCCGAAACTTGTGACAAACCGGAAGGAGTATTTTTGGTACAAAAATACTCCTTCAAACGTACAACTTAGTTTTTGAAACTTTGTCCATGTTTAGCATGGGAATCCAACACTTTAACAGTGTAAAAAACTCAGTATGCATGAAATAGCATTTCACCCCCCCATAATTAAGCATAATTCATGTCTTCATGATCAATTTTCATAGTTTAGGATTGAAAGCCTGGCTCTGGGATAAGAATAAAACAATAAGATCTACACATTTAAGTAGCTTTTAAGTAGCAAATGTAAATGACAAAAAGACATGGTAAAAAGTTTCCAATGCAGTTTCAATGTGACCTTCATGTAACAAAGAAAAATCAGCCTCTGAATCATAAAAATGCCTGAAGAATTGGACACGTCACCTTGATTCATAAGAGATTTGCATTTGCAAGCCGTTGCATCAATATTTCAGCATGAGGAATTGTTTTGCCATTGAATCGTGGCTGACTGAGTCACCATCGAGCCCACTCTCACCAATAAGCTCAGGATGGTGCTTTAGATGATTTGGTAAATCAGATCACATGTGTCATGTGTTCCCCAGAGCCCTCCTGCTCGTGTGTATGTGGAGAGCTTCCGGCAGTCGACGGGGGAGAAGATCTCGCTCCTGAAGATGACTCCTCTCAGCATCCCGAACACAGACTACATCCAGATGCTGCTGGAGGTCTCGCTGGAGCTGGGCTTTCAGGTCGCATACATAGACATCGGTGCGTTCCTGTTCCTCACTTTCTTCCTGTGTGTTGTTGTGTCTTAAAGTCGGCATGAAATCAAATTTGACAAATCTTCTTCTTATATGTAATATTGTAGTGTTTATTATAAATGATTTATCTGTGCACTTCATTATTTTTTTTAAAATTCATGTACCCTTATAATCTTTAATCAAATACATTACCCTTCCCTCCCCCCTCGAAACGACCTCTCTTCTCTTTCGGTCACGTGCCATGGCGAAAGGGTGCGGCCAGAGCCGATGAGGGTGCGGCTATCGAGATGCTCTCGAGGGTGAACTTGACTGATAACAGAGAATGTCTAATAAGGCTGATAACTTGACTTGACTCATCTTGGTTCGCGGGAATAAAAAAATAAAATAAAAAATCCTTCATGGGAGGGTAACGGTGGGGAGTCCGGTGGAGAGAAATCCTCCACAACTGAATGTAAACTGGCATTCAAATCTGCCTCGATTTTGTTTGCAACGCCAAACCTCCAACGATCCAATCAATTCCCGAAGGACGAAATCAAGCCCCGCCCTACATTTTTTTCTAATTTCAGAAGCCGTTTCACTCGGATAGACGTCACAACAAGGAAAAAATTACAATCTCAACTTCTGTTTCATGCCGACTTTAAAGGGATAGTTTACTATAAAATGAAAATTAGCCCATGATTTACTCACCCTGTAGTCATCTTAGGTGTATATGACTTTCTTCTTTCAGACGAATACAATCAGTTATATAAAAAATATCCTGGCATCTATTCATGACAAAAGTGCATCTATCCATGATAAAAGTGCAGATATTCATCATAAAAGTGCATCTATCCATCATCAAAGTGCATCTATCCATGATAAAAGTGCAGATATTCATCATAAAAGTGCATCTATCCATCATCAGTGCATCTATCCATGATAAAAGTGCAGATATTCATCATAAAAGTGCATCTATCCATCATCAAAGTGCATCTCTCCATGATAAAAGTGCATCTCTCCATGATAAAAGTGCATCTCTCCATGATAAAAGTGCATCTATCCATGATAAAAGTGCATCTATCCATGATAAAAGTGCATCTATCCATCATCAAAGTGCATCTATCCATGATAAAAGTTCAGATATTCATCATAAAAGTGCATCTATCCATCATAAAAGTGCATCTATCCATCATAAAAGTGCATCTATCCATCATCAAAGTGCATCTATCCATGATAAAAGTGCATCTATCCATGATAAAAGTGCATCTATCCATGATCAAAGTGCATCTATCCATGATCAAAGTGCATCTATCCATGATCAAAGTGCATCTATCCATCATAAAAGTGCATCTATCCATCATAAAGTGCATCTATACATCATAAAGTGCATCTATCCATCATCAAAGTGCATCTATCCATGATAAAAGTGAATCTATCCATCATCAAAGTGCATCTATCCATCATCAAAGTGCATCTATCCATCATCAAAGTGCATCTATCCATGATCAAAGTGCATCTATCCATGATAAAAGTGCATCTATCCATGATAAAAGTGCATCTCTCCATGATAAAAGTGCATCTATCCATCATAAAAGTGCATCTATCCATCATAAAGTGCATCTATACATCATAAAGTGCATCTATCCATCATAAAGTGCATCTATCCATCATAAAAGTGCATCTATCCATCATAAAGTGCATCTATACATCATAAAGTGCATCTATCCATCATCATAAAAGTGCATCTATCCATCATAAAGTGCATCTATCCATCATAAAGTGCATCTATCCATCATAAAAGTGCATCTATCCATCATAAAAGTGCATCTATTCATGATAAAAGTGCAGATATTCATGATAAAAGTGCATCTATCCATCATAAAAGTGCATCTGTCCATCATAAAAGTGCATCTGTCCATCATAAAACTTTTCTCTGTAACATGTTAAATATTAATATTTTTCTTACACATGCATCGCTTCGCTTTAGAAGACCTTTATTAATCCACAGGAGCCGTGTGGAGGTCGTTTATCATGGATAGATGCACTTTTATCATGGATAGATGCACTATTATCATGATAGATGCACTTTTATCATGGATAGATGCTCTTTTATGAGCTTCAATCTGTTGGTTGCAATGCACTGCCATTATAAAGCTTGGAAGAGCCAGGACATTTTTAATAAAACTCTGATTGTATTCATCTGAAAGAAGAAAGTCATCTACACCTAGGATGACTTCAGAGTGAGTAAATCATGGGCTAATTTTCATTTTAAAGTGAGCTTCTCCTTTAAGAGCTGGAAGTGTTGTATGTGTGTGTTCTGCAGACGAGCTGACCGTGAACGGGCAGTACCAGTGTTTGGTTGAGCTGTCGACCCGGCCGGTGACGGTGTGCCACGGCTCCGGCATGACCAGCAGTAACGCCCACAACGCCGCCGCACACAACGCCCTGCAGTACATCAAGATGGTCGCTAATAAACACTAACAGCAGGACTGCGTGCGCACCGAGTTGGAGATGCCGAACTCTGAAGTGTGGAGCGGCTGACCCGGGCCGTTCTGCTGTCAGAGACGCGGCTCTATGCAGAAAATAAATCCATTTCTGGGTCACAACCCTGAGTTTATTTTTAGATGAGGCAAAGTGCTTCATTTACATCCAAATGGTAATTTATTTACACTAAACCTCAAACTGGATTTTGTCAGATGAACTGAATACTGAATAGAAAGTGTTTGCCACTGCATCAAACCTGACCAAGGTTTTTTTTTTTTTTTTTTTTTTTGCTTAATAAATCAATTGTAAACACCATATTAAAAGGTTTACAGTGTGTCATTCCAAACCTGTAAGACTTTCGTTCATCTTCAAAACACAAATGAAGATATTTTAAATGAAATCTGTCCATCCAATGACTACACAACTACCACTTTGATGCTTCAAAAAGTTCATAAAGAGATTGTAAAACTAGTCCATATGAATTAAGCAATTTAGTCCAAATTTTCTGAAGTCATGATCCCTTTTGCTGAAGCTCAAACGAGTAACGAGAATGATCCTCATTGGTTGTTGCGCATCAAACGTCAACTGATGTGTGAGTTGATGAATGTTTATATGTGTACAAAAGCTTAAATTCAATCTTTTCATCATATAAAGTGATCGAGTCTCATCAGAAAATTTCTCTTCAGACTAAACCGCTCAATTCATATGGATAGTTTTACGATCTCTATAAACTTTTTGAAGCATCAGTGTCAATGGAGGATGAGAAATCGATCAGATTTCATTAAAAGATCTTCATTTGTGTTCTGAAGAAGAACGAAAGTGTCACGGGTTTGTAACGACATGAAGGTGAGTAAATGAAGACAGCATTTTCATTTTTGGGTGAACTAACCCTTTAAGAAATGCACTGTTGAAATACACTCAGCGTCTTCCGCGGGGAACGCTAGACCTGCCAATAACGGCTAAACGAAGCTTTGCAGTGTTGGGTTGATAATCAAGTTCTTCAGTATGGTGTACGGTGTGGCCATCTAGTGATCATAATAATGTCTCCACCTTACTTTGTAAAGCAGGAGTAAGCTATTTTCTGATTCATTAGCCGCTATATACGCGATATTAGCGTTAAGTGGCATCTTCCGCACGGAAGCCATTGGCTCTGTTTATTAGCGGTAGATCTGGGTTTATATTGGCATTGACATTTTTTTAACTGAATGTTGTGACACCTCCAGCAGTGACTGACAGCAGCTATACTGACGTAATTGTGATGCAAAATCTCAAATAACTAGCCTAATTTAGTGTTTTTTATTTTATTTTTTAATATCAATCAAACTTATTTACAAATCGGTAATATTGTTCAAACATGTAGTCATTTTGTGGCACGTTTGGATTTGAGTGTCACGTGCCACTGTATGTTGATCACACAAACTGCCCATTCTAGGAAACACGGAATAAACCTATCTTGTGTCACTACGAAAACTGCATCAGATCCGTTACTGTAAACCTTTATGTTTGCATGGTGTCAGTGTGAGTAAGTGTAACATACATTGGTCAGCGCAAGATAAACCAAAACTGACGACAACTGAGGAAGATCCACCGCTGGTGTGTGTGTGTGTTATTTGTGTGTGATTTAGATGGTAGCAAAAACAAGTAACCAGACTCTAATATTGATCTAAATGTAAGTAGGCCTATAATTTAATATGTGGTTGTCTACATGGCTTTAATATTTCACAAATCGTTTTATGGAATTATGTAGTAAGTAATAAAACCCCCTCTTTTTTTTTTAAGTGTGGACATGCATTCCTTCTGGAGATGCCTGAATGTCTCGTTGAAATATTTGACAACATATGCTTTTTTAAACACAATTTATGATAAAATAATTAGTGTTGGGCAACGATTAATTGCATCCAAAATAAGTTGTTGTTAACATAATATACGAGTGTGTACTGTGTATAATTGTTTTGTATATAATACACACACATGCATGTGTATAAGAAAAGGTGTTGTTTTTATTTAACATGTATATGTAATATAAATTATGTATAAATATATATAAAGTATATATTTATAAATATATATAAATACATGCAAATATTTCAATATACATGCATATGTGTTTATATTTACAAAATAATTATACACAGTACACACACATATTTATGATAATCAGTGCTGGGCAACGATTAATTGCATCCAAAATAAGTTTTTGTTTACATGATATATGAGTGTACTGTCACACATGCATGTATAAGAAAAAGGTGTTGTTTATATTTAGCAATTATATTTATATGTAATATAAGTCATGTATAAATATATGTAAAGTATATACATGCATATTTATATTTACAAAATTATACATAGTACACACACATATTATGTAAACAAACATTTATTTTGGATGCGATTAATCGATGCCCAGCACACAAAAAAAAAAGTCTAAATAGCAGAATAGTGCATCGACTTTGTCCAGTCAATAATGCATTAATGCTGTTGATTAAAGCGCTGAGGGACGAATGGCCCGTCCTCCTCGCATTACCTCTTTACTTTGAGCTTTTAAAAGAGATTGATCATAAATAATGGACACGGGACACACATCACGGTTTGGAACATAAATATGTATTTCTTAGCATGTATTTAATGTGAAACAGCAGGTCTGGAGCGTGTCCTAATGACACGAGCTGTTGTTCTTCTTCAGAGGAAAGCTGAACCCGTGAGTGAGACTCCCACACACAGTGCAGGACGACTCCGAGATATGAGGAGGAAATACAAATGAAACGCACATTTTAATAAGGCATCAGAGATCATTGGCAGGCGGTGACATGTTTTCATGCAACGGTGGGAAACTACAGTGTCTTTCCCTCAGAGGACCTGCTGTTACTTCCCCTCGATACGTCTAAAATGATCTTCTCTGCGAGCTTCAGGTCAGAAACATTCAGTCGGATGAGCTCTCGGCGACAGTCTAGAAGCATCTTAACAGAAAACACAAGGATCACGAAGTATCTGCAATATATGAACTCAACACACAGTCTTGTAGACGCACACTCGTCAGTCGTCACAGAACTCAGACGCTCGTATCCAACAATCTTCAATAGAGCTGTGTGTGAGAGAGAGAGTGTGTGTTGTTGATATGGTTTCATATGCGTTAAGGCACAGTGAAGAACTCGAACAGTGAGACCATCTCGGTCACTGCCACTACACTGTTTTTTGACTTAAAAAAAAAAAAAAAAATCTACTGACATTTCGATAACAATCTTTCTTTACAATTATCTAAGAAATTAAAACATTCAGATCTGCTGCGTCAAACTGAATGCTGAAATTGAATTTGTTTGAATGTTTGTGTTTCCAGTCCAGATCAAATGTAAAAACATGGCCGTTCATACTAGTGTACTACATACTGCATACTATACTATTTTAAAACTAGTGTGGAAAACACATATTCTGCCCACATGATTAAACTTAGTATGGTTAATTCAGGAAGTGGTATCTAGTTTTCATCTTGGCAATAACAATTCTATTTTTAATGCAGTCTGTGTAGGATTATCTGAACTTTTAGAAGTTTACTGAACTAATGAGTCCATTACACAGCAGAAACAGTATTTGGTAGTGTGTTATTCAGAGTGGCACACTACAGCAGCGCACTTCTGCAGTTAGCACAGCATGCTAGTTTTCAGTATGAGTTCAGAACTACATACTAGTGTTGTACTACTTTTACCAAGTCTACCATGTCTTTATATGCTTGGAATGGTAAGAGTGGTATGGTAGTATGCGGTTCTGAATTCAGTAATGCAGTATGCAACCCAAGCACACAGAATGGGACATATCCCTAATCCCACAATGCATTGCATCTGACTTCACTTTAAATTTCAGGGACAGATTAACTGCAAACGTCAACCCAGATTTTGAACACCTCCGTCTTGACGTAGTATTTACTCAGACATACAAAAGTCAAAATTTTAATCCAAAATATAACATTTATATCCAAGATGAAAACTGGACTTAACTGAACTAAACCAGAGGTGAGGTCATGTGCAAATGTAGCACACTACATGAAATAATATATAATAGTGTGCAGTATGTATGACACACACTGCTCCGGTCTGAGATTCAGGAGCGCTTAAGTATGTAGTATGCAGTAGCCTGAAGTATGTAGTATGCAGGAACGCTGAAGTATGTAGTATGCAGGAGCAGTGAAGTATGTAGTATGCAGGAGCGAGCGCTGAAGTATGAAGTATGCAGTAGCGCTGAAGTATGTAGTATGCAGGAGCGCTGAAGTATGTAGTATGCAGTAGCCTGAAGTATGTAGTATGCAGGAGCGCTGAAGTATGTAGTATGCAGGAGCGCTGAAGTATGTAGTATGCAGTAGCCTGAAGTATGTAGTATGCAGTAGCGCTGAAGTATGTAGTATGCAGGAGCGCTGAAGTATGTAGTATGCAGTAGCCTGAAGTATGTAGTATGCAGTAGCGCTGAAGTATGTAGTATGCAGGAGCGCTGAACTATAGTATGCAGTATGTAGTATGCAGTAGCCTGAAGTATGCAGGAGCGCTGAACTATAGTATGCAGTATGTAGTAGCCTGAATTATGCAGTATGTAGTATGCAGGAGCACTGGAGGGCCAGCAGAGGCCTCTGTTGTGCAGTTCATGATTAGATATGCAGTGTTTATGTCTGCGGGTCATTCAAGTGTTATAGAGTTGTGCAGATATGACATCACTTTGTAGGTCAAAACGCATAAGCGAGTTAAATTTTAGCACATCGTCCCGAAGTCAGTGGGTTTTCTGAATGTGGTTTTGAATGGCTGAAACAAGGTTCAAGACACTTTCATGTTTTATTCTACGACATAAAAGACACCAGTATTCCCCCACTCATGATTTTTTGAAGCTGTTGAGTGTCTTGAAAAAGGCAGTTGCTAACAAGTGTCTTAATGGGACTACAGAGGAACAGGGACTACGAACAGATAAACTCAGTCTGCTTTTACACCATCGTTATGCTTATAATTGTGCTCTTATAAACTATTCTAACTCAAGCATTGTGGGAAAATGTTTTTAGATAAAAACTGAAAGAGTTAGTGATGGTGACGTTGCATTTGTGGGACCGTGGTGTAGTTCTTTATAATCCTACCTTTAGCTTTTACTTCTAGCGACTGCATTTAGACTTCAGAATTCATTAAAGTTGTGTTCATCTGTGATAATTATCTTGATGGACAAAACGTGTAAATATAAAGTTTTGTTGATCACAGAGCTTGTTTTCAGCAATAATCCAAAAGCCTATGGGAAAATCCTATTGAGTTTTTCTAGAGGGAACCAGTGTGATGAACTGCCGGTTGTCCTACAAAGTGACGTCACACCTGCACCGCTCTATAACGATAGTGCAACCAGAAATGTACATTCTGCCATCATTTACTCACCCTCATGTTGTTCCAAACCCATAAGGCTTAGGTTCACTTTCGAGTTCGAAACACAAATTAAGATATTTTTAATGAAACCTGTCCATTTCTGTCCCTCCATTGAAAGTTCAGGTAACCAAAAATCAGGGATCCAAAAAGGTCATAAAGGCGTCATCAAAATAATCCATATGCCTAAATTAAATCTGTTCATCATAAAAAGTGATCATATCCCATCAGAAGACTTGGATTAACCAATCGAAGCCTTTTTGGATCTCCTAATGTTCGATTACCACTAGAACAAACCTCATTGGTCCCAGTGCATCAGCTTCGGAATAAAAGACTCAAGTCTGTTCATCATATAAAGCGATCGATTCATATAGATTCATTTTATGACACCTTTTTGGATCTTTTAAAGGCACAATATGTAATTTCTCGCCACTAGAGGTCGCTATTCAAAGGTGTAGCTTGATGACGCCTTGATTTGGCGGGATCATGGGAGTTGTTGTCTTCACCTCTACAGCAGGAGGAGAATACAGCAGAAATCCTATTCATGGATGAGCGGTAATGTATTAAATATTTATTTACGATTTTCTATTTAAATAACGTTACGAAAGCCGTTGTAGCGGAACGAGCCGCTCGAGCGATTGCTAATGAGAGACGAGCGCGACACATGAGCTCAATCAAGAAAACAAGATATAAACAAAAAGACTAACTGTGTTGAGCTTATATATAACAATTATTAGTTTTCCGTCAATGAATGTATCCAAACAGTTGCTCACCTGTCTAATAAAACACATAATATATTAAAGGTGCAGTGTGTATAATTTATGATGATCTATTGTCAGAAATGCATTATAATATACATAACTATGTTCTGAGTGGTGTATGAACCGTTATGTTTTTATTACCTTAGAACGAGCCATTTGTATCTACACACACCGCGGGTCATCTTACACGTTAAGTCGCCATTTTGCGTCGCCATGTTTCTACAGTGGCCCTCAACGGACAAACTTCTCTACAGAGTGCGTTTCGTCACTCTGTTGTTTTTCGTCTTCTTTGTGGTGTTTGAACAGCGTAGTTATTTACTATTAGCTAACTTAGCTGCTTCACTACTCTTACATTGTACTAACTAGCATGCAAAAAAGCTCCCTAAAGTCAACGAATAAAACACTGACACAATGATTAACAAGTAACAATAATATTCGCGATAACCTATCGTTTTACTGAATAATTAAGTAAATATAATTTCTTATTCTATCTTTGTAAAGAAACCTCGTTGCTTGACTGGCTACTCTCTGCTGTCTCAGACGACATGTTTGTCCTGTTTTGGCCACCGTAGCTTCTTCGAAAGGAAGGGCTGAGTCTTTGGTTGCAATTCGCAACCGAACCACTAGATGCCGCTAAAATCTACACACTGCACCTTTAAAGCGTCTTTGGTGTCACTGATAGTGTCCTGGTTGAAACTGCTTATATCTCTGGATTTAAACATTCTTAGAAACATTTGGGATAATGCAAGAAACAAATCAACAAAATATACAACATTGTTCAAGTGGTTTTTGTATTTTTTTTTTTATCCAAAAATCTTACATATTGTGCCTTTAAGTTTAGAAAGCTTTCAATGGAGGGACGAAACCTCTCAGTTTTCATGAATGACAGGCGTACAGGTTCAACGGGATGACAGAAATTTCATTTTCGTTCGCCTGACTTCTGGCTCAACCAACGGTGCAAGTTTGGGGCGAAACAACCTGTAATAATCTGTTCAGCAGGGCACTGACCTGTGGATAACCTGTCTGGAAAGAACTCACTCCTTGAGTTTGGCTAGATGTCACGCTTCATCTTTAAGTGCTAATGTACAACTACAGCTACAGAGATACAGGAGAGCGCGAGGGCCGGTTCCTCTTGTGGTTTTGCGTACAGAAACTCTTTCAGCCTTGATTCTTTGGATGGATTTGAGAGGTGGGTTATAAAACGAACACTGAAACGCCCCTCTGACGGCTGCCTTTGAACATCAGGAGGGACAGGTTGACTTCATCAACGAAACGCATCAATCACGGCACGGCTTTCACTGCCAACGCAATTCCCTTCTTTTGGTCGTTTACAAAAATACCACTAAAACGGTCTAAATGTAGCTCTGATGAGTTTGTGTAACATATTGCAGGAGAAAGCTGCCGGCGTCTACACATGCAGAATGTAACCAAGAGCAAATTCAATCCATCTAAACCAAGAAGTTGAGGGAATTTCACTAAAAGCGTAAAACTTTGTTGTTGAGAAGCGACTTCTTAAGGCAAGAACATAAGCACAACTGGCTTCGTGTGGACAGCTCCCCGACTCCCACTGTTGCCGTGACAACAGCTCTCTCTCTGTTGCCATGGAGGCGGAGCCTGGCGAAGTGATGCGGAGAGTCTTTTGTTTCTCAGACCTTCAGTCCATTTCTGGAGATAAAATCCCAAATCTCGAGGGAAGTCCTGTCCTGCATAGTGAGCGTGTGCAGTGAAGGCATCGGGATCTACCACAGCTGAGGGTTTTCCAGTTTGAGGAAGCCAGGGTCCTTGCGCAGCTCCCAGTATGTGTTGTTGGACACCCATCTCTCCCTCTGGTTGCTGTCCATAACCTTTCTGTTACACAGAGGAAGCACAGGTTAAACAGAGCAGACTGAGACCATTTACACCTGGTGTTTTCCATCTTGCGTGATCCGATTTAAAGGGATAGTTCACCCAAAAAAGAAAATTATCCCGTGATTTACTCGCCCTCAAGCTTTCCTAGGTGTATATGACTTATATGACTTATATGACATAGGTTACAAAGACCAGACTGAGAGCACTTACACCTGACACCGGTTGCATAAATTGCTAAGACTAGTCTTAGAAGTTCGTCATCAATTTTTTTTCTTTAAGAATGTACTAAACTTTTTTAAAGGGGTGATTGATTATGATTTCACTTTTCTAACTTTAGTTAGTGTGTAATGTTGCTGTTTGAGCATAAACAACATCTGCAAAGTTACAATACTCAAAGTTCAAAGCAAAGGGAGATACTTGCTTTTAAAGAAATCACTTTTTAAGGACTACAACAAACGGCTGATAGGAACTACACGACATTCCTCACGGGTTTGTGACATCACTAACCCTAAAATTTACATAAACCCCGCCCCTGGAACACAATTTATAGATTATCAAGACAGAATATGCTAATCAAGGACTAGAAGATAACTACACATCATCTACATAAATTCACCAACTAAACATTCAGAAATGTCCTGTTGCTTCCACATGTTGTCACTTCTTCTTGAGTCTCTCCATTATTGTCTGACTCCGGTTTGAACATAAAAGGCTAAAAGTTTTTAAAATTTCCAGTGCGTCTGTGTGAGGTAAAAGAACACAGGAGCTGTTGAAGCTCCGCCCCCTGTGCCGGGAGCAGCAGCTCATTTGCATTTAAAGGGACAGACACAAAAATGGTGCGTTTTTGCTCACCCTCAAAAAGTGACAACTTTAACATGCTATATAAAAATATCTGTGGGGTATTTTGAGCTGAAACTTCACATACACACTCTGGGGACATCAGAGACTTATTTTACACCACCACCATTTATACCACCCCTTTAAGTTAGTTACATAAACATGTAGATTGGTCTAATTTGATAACGAAAAGTAAGACTGATCACCCCTAACTAAACTCTAGTTGTTCGTACTAGTTCTAAAGACATAGTCTTAACATAATGTTTATGGTTATGCAATTGGCCCCTGGTGTTATCCATCTTGGGTGATCCGATTTAAAGGGGCAGTTCCCCTAAAAATGAAAATAACCCCACGATTTACTCGCCCTAAACTCATCCTTGGTGTATATGACATGCTTCTTTCAGACAAATACAATCAGAGTTATATTTAAAAATATAAGCTTTATGATGGCAGTGAATGGAGGATGAGATTTTGAAGCCCCCAAAAAAGTGCATCTATCATCATAAAAGTAATCAATATGACTCTGGGGGTTAATAAAGGCCTTCTGAAGTGAAGCCATGCGCTTGTGTAAGAAAAATATACACATTTAAAACTTTATTAGCTATAATAACTAGCTATTAAAAATCAGCATGGAGGCATGATCTTTTAATTTAAAATGTAAACTGAGATGTAGGTCTAACTGTATTCTATCTAACCTAATAATCACATGCTAATTCCACTTATTGAAAGGGATTTTATGAATTTTTCATAAATTTGAATTGATGAGTTTTGCCTCTGAAACGGGTGACTCCTCATTAAACCTGAGAGCAGGAACAGAAGGTCTGTGTAAAGAGTGCACTGACTTGAAGAAGCGCGGCTGGTATTTGATGTTGTTCTCCTCCAGCCACTTCCTCTTGTTTCTCTGCTGCTCTTCGATCCTCTGTTTCTCAGCGGCCGCCATCTGCACATTCCCCTCCTCCAGATACCTGTGAGACACATTAACCCACAGCTTGACCACAGATCATTACTCAGCTTTGTCCCAGTGTTTACGAGGAGGGTTGAAAGAGCTGAATTAAGCAAGAAACTCTCTTAGGGAGCAGAAAAATACACTTAAAAACAGAGTTTAATTACAAAGTGACATGAAAGACTAGAGCCTGGTTTCACAGAGAGCGCTTAGATTAAGCCAGGATTAGGTCTTAGTTCATTTAGGACATTTAAGTAACATTTATAAACGTGCCTTAGAAAAAAAAACATTACTGGTGAGCATTTTGAGACAAAACCATGACACTGACATATTTTAGGATATATTGCTTTAAGGTAAAACAGCTCAAACATGCATTCTATTAGATGTGCGTTTCAATAGTAAATATGTCAGCAACGTCAAACCTTTCAAAGTCTTTAAAAGCTGAGGTTTTCAACACAATCACAAAGAAAAGCTTTCTGGAATCCTTCAAAACAAGGTTGAATTCATTTCTAGAGTGAGTTTTTCTTCTGAGGCTGTGTGCAACATCAGATGAGACTGTGTGTGTGTGTGTGTGTGTGTGTGTGTGTGTGTGTGTGTGTGTGTGTGTGTACCTCTGGTCGGGTCTGAATCGAGCATCAGTTGGTGGCAGCAGCTCCTTCAGCTCAGGGAAGAGCTCATTGAGCTCGACAGCAAACCTGCTGAAGCCGTAGTACAGCTCGTAATCTGTGGGCATGGACCCTGAAAACACACACACACACACACACACACACACACACACACACACACACACACACACACACACACACACACACACACACACACACCACACTCATTTACACCCAGCAGAATCAGCACTGTAAGAGGAGCATTAGCCGAGACACATCTCACTCTCAGACATCATAACTACTGTCCTCTGTTGCGTTGTGAAGGGCCATAACTGCAAATGAGACCATTTAATCTTCGTGAATATTTCCTTCTGGCCATTACACTGTACTTTATTAAATTACAGCAGATTTGAGAGGTGAGTGGTGTTTACCCATGAACTTTTTGCCACAGTGTCTGGGTAGTTATTTATTGACCCTAGGCAAAAAAAAAAATCCTTTCAAAACTCAAAAAACATACACTATTGTTCAAAAGTTTGGGGTCGGTGTGATTTATTCATATTTTTCAAGAAGTCTCTTCTGCTCACCAAGGCTACATTTATTTGATCAAAAATACAATAAAAGAGTTATATTGTGAAATATAATGAAAAATATAATTACAATGTTAAATCACTGAATATATGGTAAAGTGTAATTTATTCCTGTGATCAAAGCTGAATTTTCAGCATCATTACTCCAGTCTTCAGTGTCACATGATCCTTCAGAAATCACTCTAATGATGATTTGATGATCAAGAATCATTTATGAATATTATCAGTGTTGAAAACAGTTGTGCTGATTTATATGTCTGTGAAAACCGTGACAGCGGTTACTGTTCCACAATGGTATGATTTAATATTAGCTATGTTACATCAAGGGTCAAATAAAATAGAAACAGCACATTAGAGTTAAAATTACAACTGCTTAATGTAACTACTGTTTGTACCGGTACAGGTCTGGTGTAAAGAATGTTTTTGCTCAGGTGGCCAAAATGTCCAACAAATAGAGAAAAGCTTTGTTCAGCAAGAAAATCAATCTGAGGGAACATTGCCTGTGTGTGTGTGTGTGTGTACCTGGTCTCCAGATGCATTTAGCTGAAGGTGGGACTCCACAGTACAGACCCTCATG
Organism: Scardinius erythrophthalmus; assembly: GCF_964197995.2. Classification (NCBI taxonomy): domain Eukaryota; kingdom Metazoa; phylum Chordata; class Actinopteri; order Cypriniformes; family Leuciscidae; genus Scardinius; species Scardinius erythrophthalmus. The sequence continues at coordinate 40,713,257 of NC_138226.1, read as the reverse complement.
CCATTTCCCAAACAGTCTGTGAACGACTTTCCCCTCCTGGTCCATCACACATCCTTGCACCTCATTCACATTCGAGCTCCAGTAGTTTCCCTGGACACACACACACACACACACACACACACACACACACACACACACACACACACACACACACACACAAACACTGATTAGGGTTGGGAATATGTAGACGTTTACATTCTGAGTCATGATATGATTATGAAACAATTCGTTTTCTGTTGCAAATATTGAGTGAATACTGACTGGAAGTGATTATCCCAATGCCTTACACTAGATCCAAAGGGAAAGACTCCTGGGGCGTGAAGTGGGGATTCTGGAGGGAACTGTGTCCTGTACTGTTACTATGACAACGCAGTGTCCATCCCCCTATTGGCTGATCTTACTGCAGGAATCTTTTATTTACAGCTGTTAATGAAACTGCTGTTCAATTTGTCTAAATCCTTTTAAATGATTTCTAATTTCATCACACTAAATTACATTTTAAAATATATATATTTCTAAAAAAAATATTTATACTTAAATATTATATAATATTATATTATATAATATTATACTTAAACCAATTGAAAATGCAGGGACAACCAGAAGTTAGTAATTGGTAGGTTTATTCCCCTGGTGATGTTCAACACTGTCAGTCTGTAGAGCTTTCAACACATTGCTCTGTTCATTTCAGCATTTCCAACCGTTCTGACTCTCTTTGTCTGTATTTGAAGGCCCTGCTTTCTAAGCTGTTATGTTCCTTTTGTATTTCCGTTGTGATAAAAATCCCAAAAAGATGATGTCAGTTTAATGTTCTGCATCTTTAGTTTTAGAGTTTTTATAGTAAGATAGTTCATATAACTAAACTTAAAATGCTCCTATTATGCTTTTTGTGATATTACCTTTCATGAAGTGTGTAACACTAATATTGAATGTAAAAGGTCGGCAAAGTTTCAAAGATAATAAAGATAATAAATAAAGTTATTGTCTCATAAAAGAAAGAAGTGATTCTGAACCGCCTGAAACGAGTCGTCAGTAATTCCAGTCTCACTTCCAGCTGAATCTACATATGTTTGTAACACATTAGCATAATGCCAGTCTATGATCTTCATTGGCTGCTGGTGAACAACATCTACTTTGACCCTCAAACACTGCAGTTTATCTGAGACTGGAAGAGTTTGGTTTGTGTCGTTCATGTCGAGAAGACGCTGTTTTCTGCTGCCAAAGCAAATCCACTGTGATGAGATTGATACGGTAAAACTCTCACCATCATTACTGTTCGTATCACAGTATCAAGAGCTTGAGATTCAGATATGATAATGGCCTTTTGGTTTCATTGACCAATCACAACAGACTGGGTCATCTGACCAATCAGAGCAGAGTAGACCAATCACAACAGACAGGGACTGGGTCATCTGACCAATCAGAGCAGAGTAGACCAATCACAACAGACAGGGTCATCTGACCAATCAGAGCAGAGTAGACCAATCACAACAGACAGGGTCATCTGACCAATCAGAGCAGAGTAGACCAATCACAACAGACTGGGTCATCTGACCAATCAGAGGAGAGTAGACCAATCACAACAGACTGGGCCATCTGACCAATCAGAGCAGAGTAGACCAATCACAACAGACTGGGTCATCTGACCAATCAGAGGAGAGTAGACCAATCACAACAGACTGGGTCATCTGACCAATAAGAGCAGAGTAGACCAATCACAACAGACTGGGTCATCTGACCAATCAGAGCAGAGAAGACCAATCACAACAGACTGGGTCATCTGACCAATCAGAGCAGAGTAGACCAATCACAACAGACTGGCCCATCTGACCAATCAGAGCAGAGTAGACCAATCACAACAGACTGGGTCATCTGACCAATCAGAGCAGAAAAGACCAATCACAACAGACTGGGTCATCTGACCAATCAGAGGAGAGTAGACCAATCACAACAGACTGGGTCATCTGACCAATCAGAGCAGAGAAGACCAATCACAACAGACTGGGTCATCTGACCAATCAGAGCAGAGAAGACCAATCACAACAGACTGGGTCATCTGACCAATCAGAGCAGAGTAGACCAATCACAACAGACTGGGTCATCTGACCAATCAGAGCAGAGAAGACCAATCACAACAGACTGTGTCATCTGACCAATCAGAGCAGAGTAGACCAATCACAACAGACTGGGTCATCTGACCAATCAGAGCAGAGTAGACCAATCACAACAGACTGGGTCATCTGACCAATCAGAGCAGAGTATACCAATCACAACAGACTGGGTCATCTGACCAATCAGAGCAGAGAAGACCAATCACAACAGACTGGGTCATCTGACCAATCAGAGCAGAGTAGACCAATCACAACAGACTGGGTCATCTGACCAATCAGAGCAAAAAAGACCAATCACAACAGACTGGGCCATCTGACCAATCAGAGCAGAGTAGACCAATCACAACAGACTGGGCCATCTGACCAATCAGAGCAGAGTAGACCAATCACAACAGACTGGGTCATCTGACCAATCAGAGCAGAGTAGACCAATCACAACAGACTGGGCCATCTGACCAATCAGAGCAGAGTATACCAATCACAACAGACTGGGTCATCTGACCAATCAGAGCAGAGAAGACCAATCACAACAGACTGGGTCATCTGACCAATCAGAGCAGAGAAGACCAATCACAACAGACTGGGTCATCTGACCAATCAGAGCAGAGTAGACCAATCACAACAGACTGGGTCATCTGACCAATCAGAGCAGAGTAGACCAATCACAACAGACTGGGTCATCTGACCAATCAGAGCAGAAAAGACCAATCACAACAGACTGGGCCATCTGACCAATCAGAGCAGAGTAGACCAATCACAACAGACTGGGTCATCTGACCAATCAGAGCAGAAAAGACCAATCACAACAGACTGGGCCATCTGACCAATCAGAGCAGAGTAGACCAATCACAACAGACTGGGCCATCTGACCAATCAGAGCAGAGTAGACTCTCAGAGAGGCGGGGTTTAGAGAGACTGAATCCTTTATCCAACCGTTTCAGACACTGAGAAAAGAGCTGATGATGCAGTGGATATTATTAGAAAATTAAAGTGTTTTTTTGACCTGATATGCATGTAGGAGTCTCCAAAGCAAAATTATGAGTCTTTAAAATAGCTTTTAAATAATTGTAAGACTTATTGGGTCCTCCTGAAAGTTCACTGAGGCCCCTAGCTGAGATATAGAGCATATATCTGTGATGCATGACGCTGCAGAAGTGATGTACCTTAATAAAGGTGAGCTTGCAGATGCAGGTGGTGTTGCGAGTGCTTTTGATTGTGACCTCTCCGTAATGCTCGATCCACCGTCTCCCGCTCAGGATGTTGTGGACGCACGTCGTCACCTTGTTCCACTCATAGTGATCACCATAACTAACACACGATAAAACACACTGTCAGTTACAGGAGCCAATCAGTGATGAAATACGAGGAGGAGACAGAACGACTGATAGATGGTGGAGGACTGATTCAAGATGGATAAACGATGGAGAGAAACAGAGAGAGACTGTACCTGGGCAGCATGACATGCACTGTTCCGATGGGAAGAATCTCCATAGACTTCCCCCAAAACTTATTCTTCCATCTGACGTCTGAAGCACACACACACACACACACACACACACTTGAGTGTGATGATAAAAGGCTTTGAGAGCAGAAGCACAGGAGTGTTATCAGTCTTACCCTGCCAGAAGGTGAAGTTCTGCGACTCGCAGTGACAGGCGGAGATGGGCGGATGGTGGCTCACCTGAACACAGATGGGAAACACAATCACTCGCTCAAGTTTATTAACGAAGCACAGGAATTAGCATTAATTAATCCAGAGAAATGAATAATAACTAGATCAAGAAATACCAGAGCTTGTAAGTCAAAAAGATAGCTATAGCTTCAGTGATTATAAAAGAAGCGCTCTTTACTTACTTTCTGTGTTCAAAATTCTTTGCAATTTGAAGTTTTTGTTTTCATGAAAATTTGTGACTTTTTCAAAAAGTGTTGCACTTTGACATACATGGATTTCATATTTTATAATAGCGATTTTACAATATCTAAATATAAAAGCAAAACATGTTAAAAAACAACTATATTAGGGAGTGGAAATAGCTAATAAGCCATTAAGTGCGCCTCTGCTGCCTTCTACTGGTTATAGTGATAATTTAATTTCTTTTTTATTTAAAATAAAGCGTTTGTTTGCCACATGTACGTTTTCCTACATTGTGACAATCTTTGATAGATGAACAAATAATGTTTTTGATCATCACATTAAAAATAACCTTTAAACTGTATAATATTTAGAGCTTTGAAGTGCTGGAAAACGTGTGAAAGTCCTTGAAAAGTGCCTGAATTTCACTCTCAAAAGATTGTACGAACCCAGAAATTAAAAGTGTAAAAACATTCAACTATTTCTGCTACAATGCCATGGATACAGCGAGCGTTACGACATTAAATCCATGGTGAATGTCGTTGATTTGTGGATTGAAAAGCCTTCTTTAACTTGTTGATTCATGGCACAATGTTTCTTCTGGTTTCCAGTTCTGTCTAATATTCGTTCAAGACTTCGAGTCCATGCGGCGCAGCTCAAACGAGAAGCACGGTTTCGTTCTGGTTTTGTTTGCCATTTAATATAACTCGTATGAAACAGAAATGGCAGCTCTTCTCAGTTGGGCAATGTGGTGGTGGCAACAGTGCGACCAATAAAATAAGTCACAAAATGCGACCATTTGGTCTGGAGGCCTGTGTTTTTTAGTTGCTAGGAAGTTGCTTACTGGTCTAAAGATGTGGTTAAAGGTAAAATGTGCATTGTCTATTATCATTAGTGTAGAGATGTATGAAGCACAGCTCACACAGACATCACTTTCAAACCCAGCAGCTTTCTGTTGATCACGTGACCAATGTGGGGAAATTCCTTGTTGCATGTATTTCTCCACATTTTTGTCCTCTATGGACCTCAGAGTAAATTTTTTTAAACTAACGCACAAGGTTAAGTCTCCTTAAGCTATAAAAAAGTGGCCACAAAAAGATTCCTCTGGTATACAGTTATACCAAAACATATTCAGACACCAGATATCATTTTTAATATTTGTTTTACTAGTGGGTGCAGAACAATGCAGTTCATTTATGTAAGTGAGGATAGCAAGGTGTCTCAATAAATGTTGGTTTGACTGTAGATGCTTTCCTTAGTAAAGTAGTGGAATTAAATGTCCTTATTCCGCTGATTCAGTCTGAAGACAACAGTCTGAATGGTGAAATGAAGAAGGGATGCCGTGGTTTCTCTTTCATTCTCACATATCAACAGACTCCAGTGGAGGGTCAGTTTATATCAGTGTGTGTGTGGATGAGACATCACACAGGATGAATAACACCACTATGAGCCTGTGCTAGTGTTTCCTCTATGAACACACTGCATTATGTCCGACACACACAGGCAGTGTAAAAGTTCAGTGCTGACAAAGAGCCTTTTCAAGTCAAACAGGAAGAACCTTCGCTAGAGGACTATTGACGGCCTTGCTATTAGCAAAACACACACACACACACACACACACACACACACACACACACACACACACACACACACACACACACACACACACACACACACACACACACACACACACACACACACACACACACATTCACAGTGAAAGTGGTGCAGTGCTACAGTGAAGGACAGGAACTCACCTGGAACAGGTACTGCAGCGTGTGTGTGTGTGTGTGTGTGTGTGTGTGTGTGTGTGTGTGTGTGTGTGTGTGTGTGTGTGTTGAATAATGTACCTGTTCAGAAAAGAAGCAGAATCCTTTGTCTTCACGGACACATTCGTATGTTTCCCCCAGAAGAGGGTTAAAGGGTTTGCTGCCCGCTCTGTAATAGGTGGATGAATATCCTGAAACTGCAAACGCTGCAATGATCGCCTGCACACACAAACAAAGCAGCTGTCAATACACTCATCACTCCTGAAACCACGGAGTCCAGATAGACTGTGTAGTGAGCAGTGCTCACAGAAACAAGATAATCGAGTCAGTGTGCCGTCAGAGAGCATTAACTCCACAGAAACACACAGTCACATGGTCTCGGGTCACAGCTGAAGGGGCCGGGTCAGGTCACACTCCCCAAACGAGAAGAGTAAGGTCATATTTCAGCCCCAAAACAAAAGAAAACACAAATATAATAAATAATACATTTCTAGGGACCTTTTTGTGTTGTTTGCAAAATGTGCATTGTGACATTATTTTCATGAAAAATAAATAAATATTATTATTAATAAATCATATTTAAATCGCAAAGTACTTTTATATATTAATATAATATATTATTATAGTATTTGCTGTTTAACATGTTTATTTTGAGTTTGTTTGTTTCTCATTCTCTGATTTTAATTACATTCTCCTTACTGTAATACATTTTTTAAAGGGATCATATACTGTAATGGTACATGCACTTTTACAAGTTCAGTACAAGTGTCCTGAAATGTGTGTTGGCAGTGCCTGTACACAACCATCATATAATGATAAATATCTCCTTATATGTTTTCCCCTCTCTCAAATCAAGCCGTTCGGACGCCCCTCCCACGATTGTTGATTGACAGCAGCATTTCAACACAGACCCGCCCCCGCTCATGAGCGAGCTGTCAATCATAGTCCGCCATTGTTGGTACGCTGGAGCAGAATGGCATCTAAGCGATTGTGGTGTTCTTGGGTGTAATAACGAACACAGCATCATTTTGATGTTCCTAAATCCGAACCGCTGAAGACGCAGTGGCTGAGTTTGTTTTCGAAGGGAATATTCCCCACGATCAACGTCAATGCTTTCATGTTTGTGCGAATCATTTCACACACCAGACTGCTTTACAAACGAGGGTCAGTAACGTTATAAAGCTGGTTTTGCTAAGAAGCTGCTCCTGTAAAAAGGATCGGTACCAACTATTCGTGTTCCTGCTGCACCTCCAGAAGAACTGAAGTGAGTGAGTGTAACGTTTTATTAACCTTTATATTAATCTTTATATTAATCTTTGCAAATCGCTTGCTGCACGCTTCACGATGAATGCGGCTGTTTACACTCAGGGTACATTACGGCATGTTTTCTATGTACGACGTTCTCAATATAATTCATAATCCCACGTTTATAATAAACAACGCGTTATGGTTATTGTGTTAACAGAGGGGCGGGGTGACCAAAGCTCATTATCATTTAAAGACACATGCACTCAAACGGCGTGCTGAAAACAGAGCTGTTTTTGACCAGGTAAAATTAGTGTTTTCTTACAATACTAATGAGAATTTTTAATTAAAGTATATTACAAACTTTTAATTTAGACCCTAAAGAATCATAATAACATGTTCAAAAATGGCATTATATGACCCCTTTAACTGATAAATGTTTTACAATGATGTATTTTGCAATTAAAATAAGATTTATTACTACTACTACTAATATATATATATAAATATACACACACACACGCTCATTTATATAGGGTGAATTCAGGTTGATTGGGACAAGCACTTGACCTGAATTCTCCATATATATATATATATATATATATATATATATATATATATATATATATATTATTATTATTATTATTGTTGAATTTGAATTTAATAAAAGGATATCCCCTTCAGCCATTTCATTTTCGAGGGGGTCGAACTCGATCGAGTTGTCTCATGAACTGTCATGCAAATAATGTCAACAAAACACTAACAATAGACTTCATTAAATCTTTATTGAAAATATAATTTCAGAATTTTATTCTTACGTTCCTGCCAGGTTCCCTTTCCTCAGTGAGTCTGAGCGAGTCAGAGTCGTCCTCCTACACTGCGCTCTCAGTATCGCTGCAGTGAGCAGAGTGTGTCAGAGTCTGCGTCAGTGTGTGTGTGGACACTATACACTACAACTGAGCTTCATTTAAAGGACTTAATGAGGTCAGAGGTCAACTCCCACAAGGGACATGTGTTCATGCTTCAGGCCCTGCTCGCCCTTCCACAGCTCCTGTTATAGCACTGCGTGTGTGTATATATATGGGTGAGTGTGTGAACACTTGTGTATGTGGGCATTGTGTATGTGTGAGGCTCTGGACAGCCTTTCCCTGCTGGAAGAAAATCTGAAGCTGATTGTACTTGGCTGGTTATTCAGTCAATAGTGTGGTCTTGATGGTTGATGAACTGGACCACTGACTGGTGAACTGCCTCTGACCTGGTGGACCAGTGTGGTCAAGCTTGTTTCAACGGGTCATGAATGCTTGTTTGGGGGACGCTGAAGATTCATTAGCTCTCATAAAGCAATAGCTCACATTCTGTCATCATTTACTCACCCTCATATCATTCCACGTCCATTAAACTTTCGTTCATATTAAAGAACAAGTGAAAATATTTTGGAAACACTATCAACAATAAGAATCCATTAGTTAACTTTAGTTGAAACTACATTAGTAAATATGAACTAATGAAAAACACTTCTAGAGCATTTATTAATCTTAGTGAATGTCAATTTCAACATTTACTAATACATTAGTAAAGTCAAAAGATGTATCTGTTAGTATATTTAATCTGAGTTAAAACAAGCTTTTTAGTTACTATATATAAATTAGGGACACTTAATACTAAATACTAACTGTAAATACTTAATACTTAATATATATATATAGTTTGTACATTTGTACATTTCCCATTTTCTGTGACCTAATCTAAAGTGAGAACAATTTACTCCTAACAACTAATTAACAATTCCTTTACTATGAGCTAATTAAACCATAACAATTGTGTTAATTAGTGTTATTTAGTTATTAGTTTTAGCAATATTTTTAAAGAAACCTGAGAGATTTCTGTCCTCAGTGCGGTTGAGCCTCCGTTCACCATATATGATGAGCTCTATGTGTGTTGATCAGTGTATACATGTGAATAAAAGCCTAAATCAAATCTATTCTTCATATGAAGCAATCATGTCTCTTTAAACCACTCGATTCATATGAATTACAATGTACTTTTTGAAGGATCAAAGTTTTGGTTACCTTGACTTTCAACGGAGGGACAGAAATATCTCAGGTTTCATTAAAGATCCCTTCATTTGATTCAACGGTTAGGAATGACATCAAGGTGAGTAGTTGATCTCAGAGTTTTTATTGGTCCCACTTTATATTAAGTGGCTTTAAGTACTATGTACTCACATTGAAATTAATAATTTGATTCAATGGACTTATTGTGTACATACATTTTTTTTATATTATTGAACTTATATTTTGAAAATACCTGCATGTAATTATTACCCTTCCCTTACACCTTAACCCACCCTTAAACTACACCTGTCCCTAGCCTTACCCGTATCACACCTCAATAGCAGCAAAGTGTTTTACAATACAACATCAACACAATAAATACATTGTACTTATTTTTCGATGTAAGTACACAGTACTTAAAGCCACTTAATATAATGTGGAACCTTTTTATTTTAAGGGTGCGCTGTCCCTTTAAGAGCTGGAGTGTACCATGCGTTCATAGGGGTCGTCGGTTTGTCTTTATGTACTTTTAAAGGATCAAAGATTTGGTTACCTGGACTTTCAACGGAGGGACAGAAATATCTCAGGTTTCATTAAAGATACCTTCATTTGATTCACAAATGAACGGTTAGGAATGACATCAAGGTGAATTGATCTCAGATTTTTTATTTTAGGGTGCGCTGTCCCTTTAAGAGCTGGAGCGTACCATGCGTTCGTAGGGGTCGTGGGTTTGGGCCGCCTTGTCCAGCAGCTCGGTGTACTCGAGCTCCTCACACATGTGCTGCAGTGTGTTCAGGGGCTCGTTCAGCTCCACCGGCATGGACACCTTCGACAGGTCCTTCCCGATGTTGTTCTTCAGGATGTTCCACAGGTTGAGGTTGGACGTGTCGGGAGCGGGAGCAGGGAGACACGAACGCCTGCCGTTACGAGACGCGCCACTGGACAGATCCCCGTTAGGCACTGGGGGAGAAACAACACGTTACACTGGTTATCTACCATCAGGGTTATTACAACATAATGATCACTGCAGTAATGATCCAATCATAGACTCTGAAGCATTTGCCTAATTAAATCCAAACAGTGATCTGGCAGTGTATATATATATATATATCTATATATGATAAAAGTATTCAATTCTTTGAAAGAAAAACATCTTATCGACCTCTTTCATATATATATATATATATATATATATATATATATATATATATATATATATATATATATATATATATATATATGAAATATAATTAATTATCCTTAAAATAATGTCAAAATGAAAACACAGTACAAAAAACAGTAAAAAAAAAAGAGAATGTCCTAGAAAAATCTTTTAATTTATTTGATTTTTAAATATTTAATTTGAGTTTGGTTTTTCATTCGGTTTTGGAGTGAAACACGACCTCAGCTATTGATGTGTTCTGTGATATTAACCCCGTTAGATTTTATATTTGTATATTCACATTTCAATAGCTGGACATTTACATTAAATACTGTAGATAATATATTTGTAAGAGCATTTGTCTTTCCGTTCATGTGTGTGTGTGTGTGTGTATGAGTGTATGAGTTAGTGTGTATGTGCGTGTGTGTTCACAAGTGTGTGTGTGTGAGTGTGTGTGTATATGTGTGGGTGCATATTAGTTAGTGTGAATGTGTGAGTATGTGTGAGTGTGTGTGTGTGTGTGTGTGTGTGTGTGTGTGTGTGTGTGTGTGTAAAGGTCATGTGTCCCATCAGGACGGCTCCACTGAACACAACAAAGCGAGGGAGGCTGATCTTACTCTGTCTGGAAACGCTATCTGTGACGCTGGCGTTGTCCTCGGAAATATTATCACTCACATCGCTGACGTAAGACTCGTCATCAGAGGCCTGAGAGAGAGAGATTGAGAGTGTGGAAGAGGGAGATGGAGAGAGAGAGAGAGAGAGAGAGAGAGAGAGAGAGAGAGAGAGAGAGAGAGAGAGAGAGAGAGAGAGAGAGAGAGAGAGAGAGAGAGAGAGAGAGAGAGAGAGAGAGAGAGAGAGAGAGAGAGAGATTGAGAGTGTGGGAGAGGGAGATGGAGAGAGAGAGAGAGAGAGAGAGAGAGAGAGAGAGAGAGAGGCAGAGAGAGAGAGAGAGAGGCAGAGAGAGAGAGAGAGGCAGAGAGAGAGAGAGAGAGAGAGAGAGAGAGGCAGAGAGAGAGAGAGAGGCAGAGAGAGAGAGAGAGAGAGAGAGAGAGAGAGAGAGAGAGAGAGAGAGGCAGAGAGAGAGAGATAGAGAGTGTGGGAGAGGGAGATGGAGAGAGAGAGAGAGAGAGAGAGAGAGAGAGAGGCAGAGAGAGAGAGAGAGAGAGGCAGAGAGAGAGAGAGAGAGAGAGAGGCAGAGAGAGAGAGAGAGAGAGAGAGAGTGTGGGAGAGGGAGATGGAGAGAGAGAGAGAGAGAGAGAGAGAGGAGGTGATGTTACTCACTGTCTTTCATTTTGCGCAGTGCTGAATAACTGTAAATTGTGTGTGTGTGTGTGTGTGTGTGTGTGTGTGTGTGTGTGTGTGTGTAATGACCTACTGCAGTGCAGTGTGCAAATATACAAATAAACACTTCAACAGGCAGATCATGCTGACACACACAGATGACACAGACAGATGATAAATCACAAACACAACTGATAAACGCAATGATACACCCAAGATTGGATACATCAGTCATTCTTATTAATAATAATAAGAATAATATAATCTTATATATAATATATTAATAGAATATTAGTCATCAAAACTAATAATAATATGAGTCATCAATGTTACAGTGAGAAAAATAAATTTATAATTTACACTATCATTCAAAATGTTGGGGTTGGAGATGTTTTTCTTTTAAAGAATTTAATACTTTTATTCACCAAGGATTCATTAAACTGATCAAAAGTGACAGCAAAGATTTATAATAAATGCTGTACTTTTGAACTTTCTATTCATCAAAGAATCAGAGTATCACTGAGTAATGATGCTGTAAATTCAGCATTCACATAGACAACAGCTGTTTACATTGTAATAATATGTCACAATTTTTGCTGTATTTTTGATTCAATAAATCCAGCGTTGGAGAGCAGAAGACTTTAAAAACATTGAAAAATCTTACCGACCCCAAACTTTTGAACAGTAATATATACAAGAGCAGCTGATGTCTTTGACATGAACACACACACACACACACACCTCGTTCTCTGATGAACTGGCGGACAGAAGCACCTCTTGAGCGTCGAAGAACTCGGACACCGACTCCGACATGGAGAGCCTGCTCTCGTTGGACACTTGCTGAGAGAGAGGGATGCCCACGTGCAGCGGCTCACCTGGCTGCAACACACACACACACACACACACACACACACACACACACACACACACACACACACACACACACACACACACACACACACACACACACACACACACACACACACACACACACACACACACACACACACACACACACACACACACACACACACACACACACACACACACACACACACACGCAGTTAAAGCAGTGACCGCTTTCTTCAGGCAGAATAAACATGGGGAAGGATCTGTTACTGATAGGGGTGTAAAAATATATTGTGTCCCAATTTATTGCAATACAAAAATGCAACAATATGTCTCGTGGATAGTGACAATCTGTATTGTGTGTAGTTCTTGAAAAAATTCAAGTTTACAGAGTTTCAGTGTCAGCACTACATTAAACTACTACATATAATGTTGAATATGATGTATAATAATGCAATGGGGGAATATCTGTGGGTCCTGATAATGCCTGATGTTATAAAACGTGGCCGACATTATTTTAAATATATATAGTCAGTGAAAGAGTGCAAGCATATTAATCTAAAATAATTCAGTATTTTCAGCTTCAGAATCATGAATATTGTTATTCTGGTGTCTCTATTGTCCTGTGCTTTGGGTTTCCAGCACCAAGTCCAAGTTATATAAAACCAAACATAACTATATTTAGGTAAATAAACTTGTTGCTGCATTGGTGACAGAAACTACAAAATCGGTTACACTTTATTTTGTAGTACGTGTACTTACAGTGTCCTTACCGATGGAAGTACTGGGTAATCTGCGGCAACTACATAGGCTCAGGTCAGATTTAGGTGTATGTTCAGGGTTAGTACCTAGTAATTACCCAGTTACTGTAATTACTGTAACAAGTACATACTGCAGTATGAGCATGGGGAACAGGAGTGTAAAATAAACTTCTACCACACAATGATTATGTGTCATGGTCATTTATAATGATGACAGAATCGCGCTGCTTCACAGATCTGACATTTATCACAGACACACACTAGTGTTCAAGGCCAACGCACAAAGACATACGACCTGATGTAAGGTACTCGAACGCCTGAAGGATTTAAGTCTAGTGTAAAGCGAAAGCCTTGAAACACAATGTCTGGTGCCAATAGTTAAACACATGGTTGATCGGCACGGGCATCTCGTGGGACTCATTAGGTCCAATGATTGCTCTGTTTGCTTGAGTTGCAGCCAATGTGTACGAGGCCAGAGAACAGAGCCACTTTCCATCTGATTCATCCTTTAAAGAAAACGCCACATTTCCAGCTTAAAGAGTGACTCAGTGTTCAGAAAAATGAGATTAGCTTTTTAACCCTATAATTAACAGTCTTCTTAATTGAAAAAAGTGGATTTTTTTTCTATCCTGACCAGCCATTTGTGACCCTGGATCACAAAACCAGTCATAACTCACACGGGAATATCTGTAGCAATAGCCAACAATACATTGAATGGGTCAAAATGATAGATTTTTCTTCTATGCCAGAAATAATTAGGATATTAAGTAAAGATCATGATCCATGAAGATATTTTTGTAAATTTCCTACCTTAAACATATAAAAAAATGTATTTTTGTGAGTGGATGCAGCACTATCGCCAACATTAATGAACAACTTTAAAGGAAATTTTCTCAATATTTAGATTCTTTTGCACCCTTTAGATTCCAGATTTTCAAATAGTTGTATCTCGGCCAAATATGACAAATCATACATCAATGGAAAGCTTATTTATTCAGCTTTCATATGATGTATAAATCTCAATTTCAAAAACATTTACCCATAAGAATGGTTTTGTGGTCCAGGTTCACGTGTCCAATGACTAAACAATTTCCGAGCCCCAGTGTCTTTCACATGAAATGCTTTTCAGTGTTGTGAACAGAGTAACATCTGACCTCGTCGGGACTGCTGATGATGTTCACACTGACGACCTGCTCAGACAGAACCGACTCCGAGTGGATCCGGTTCAGACGGGTCTTCAGCTCGGCATTCTGGGATATGGCCTAAATAACAGAGTCATCCACAACAAATGAGCAGATCAGTGTATGAATGGTGGAAAAAATCTGGGTATTGAGACATACATTTACAATAAATTAATAATTTTTTATAAAAAATCTGCTTCTTCTTATGTTTTAGAGCAGGGGTCGGCAAGTAAGTTAAAAAAAAAATTTTGCTATGCCAGAACACTGTCAAAGGATAATTTAAGAAATGAACTGATGAAAAATGCAACTAGACAGACTGTTACAGTGTCTTTTGTAACTGGTCGCTGTTACTGTAGAAGGACAGTCATTAACAAAAAGACACATTTGTGTCCAGGTTTTACACTGGATAAATGAATAAAGCAGTAGTGACACGTAACCTGGCAAGTATCTTCATTCACCAACTTGCAACTCAGACCGCCTTGCCAAAACACACATATGTGGGAGATGCGGAATGGATAAAAATAACTCACAAAATGAAAGAGGACTTGAATGAGACCATTAATGGGATGTTTGAGTCTTGCTCTTAACAAACTGTTCTATTTCCTCTTTCCATATTGTGAATAATACATGTGTATCACTTTAATTTCCTTGTTACGCAATGGAGCCTAACTTATGTAATAATTATTTGACACTCAGAATTATTTCTTTGCATCATCACGTACTAAACTCCATTTTTTTTAATTGATTGCTTGCTGGAGGTACGATATTACGTCGTGTGCAGATGATGTTAACATTTAAGCGAGCTGGTGAGAGATAATGACACTATCAAAGAGTCTAAAGACGAAAGTTGACAGCGAAAACAGAGCAGACAAAGAAGAATGGAAAGACAACTATGCGTTTCTCCTACCAAGTTTTGTCAATGCAAAGCCGGCGTGTCTTGTCTTGCAACGAAGCGATCCACAGACTCTTTTTAATTTCTTTCAGAACTTTTCAAATTAAAAGCTCTCAAAATAAAACATTGCTGCAAAAACGTTCTCTTACTTTTATTTTGAAGGCCAAATCACTAAAGACGAAGTGATTGTGAGTAGCTGTTGCTGTCATGACAGATCTTTTTCAGAACCAGCCGCTACCTGTTGCCGACCACTGGTTTAGAGGACGGAAATGTGAATCTGATTCAAAATTTACTAAAATACAGTAAAACATTTTTTTTTTTTTAAATATCAGTTTTCTATGTGAATATATAATAAACTGTAGTTTATTCCTGTGATCAAAGCTGAATTTACAGCATCATTACTCCAGTCTTCAGTGTCACATGATCCTTCAGAAATCAGTCTAATATGATGATTTGATGCTCAAGAAACATTTCTTATTACTAATGTTGAAAACAGTTGTGCTGCTTCATATTTTTGTGGAAACTGAGATAAAAAAAATTAAGGATTCTTTCATTAATAGAAAGTTCAAAAGAACTTTTGTAACACATGTCTTTACCATCATTTCTAATCAATTTAATACATCCTTGCTGAATACAAGTATTAACTACTTTAAAAAAAAAAGTCTTACTGACGCCAAACTTTTGAATGGTGGTGTTAAATAATGGCATGACATGAAGTTTTACAAAAACAAAGCAATGATGAAGTCACATGTTGGTGTTAAAATAAATCCTACACCAATAAAAGGGTTAGTCAGTGTGTCTTCTTGCTGTTTTGGTTGATTATAACAGTGACAGTGTAGCGGTGGGCGGAGCAAACCTGTGACAGGGAGCGGCGGAGGGTCAGAATCTGATTTGATTGGCCGG
This sequence comes from Scardinius erythrophthalmus, assembly GCF_964197995.2. Taxonomy (NCBI): domain Eukaryota; kingdom Metazoa; phylum Chordata; class Actinopteri; order Cypriniformes; family Leuciscidae; genus Scardinius; species Scardinius erythrophthalmus. Next base: position 40,697,197 of record NC_138226.1, on the reverse strand, counting down.
TTTGCTCCTGTTCCGACAACACCTGTTTAATCTTCTCTTTCTCTATGGCCACGGTGTTGAAGGCAGACTTCAGAAGAGAGTGCACTGCAACAAACACACACACACAAGATCATGCTGAGTGCTTGCAAACTCCCCCAGGCTTTGTCTCTGGGTCAAAATCTGCAGTATCACTCAAGAACAGCTGTGCATCTTTTGTTTCTCGGTGAGTAAAGGTCCTTGCACACTGAGTCCGAAATGTAAACCTAAGTGTTTTTTCGTATTCGTCATTCGGTGGCTCTGAATTGTCAAAACACCTCTCAAAATGCTTGATACGGATGCGAAAAACGCAGAAAATCGATCCCCATACAAATTTTTAATGACGGACGAAAGTTTCGGAGGCAGTGTGTAAACGTGATTGACACAACATATTTAATTTTTAACACGCAAAAATTTCTGACTTAACTGCCTGAAGCAGTGTTTCCAACAGAACCAAGTGAACCTCCAGAAAATATATAGAATTGGTCCTGACTACATAGTAATCAAAACAATCCTTTTTATGGTCATAATTATAATACTGTTTTTATCTTTAATTACACTAACTTTAGTCTTACAAACTCAAATATACATAACAGTAAACAGTTACTGAGCTCACAGATGTAGAAAGTTCATCGCCAGTAAATTCATTAGACTTTCTCTTCAGACTTGTGATTCTTTATGAACAATTCACTAAAAGAACCGACTCATAAGATTGGATCATTCCAGCAAAAACACATAGAAGACATGTTTTCTTTGTTATAGTTTTAAATACGATGCATATTCGGTGACTTGCTGCGCAGGAAACACTGGCATGAAGGTTTTGTTCACCTTTCTGTGCAATGACGCAGAAATCTTCCTGCAGTTTGATGTAGTCACTGGCGTTGTCGATACTGTCAGTCAGACGCGTGACAGGGGTTTGAAAATCCGCCAACTCCGCACATAGGTTAGGATTAGAGGAGTGGAGACGCACTTGAGACATACTTGCACTCAGGGGAACCTGAAACACACACACAAACTACAGTGAGACAGAAGTGATCCCAGACACGGCCTCAGGATAACCAGCAAGGCAGGCCAACAGCCTCCCTCTCAGAGCTGAGCGATTCCTCCGCCCGATGACAAACCCGACTGGGGCTGTCAGACGTAGTCCAGTGTGGATGAGTATAGTTGAGTTAGATTTCAGTAGAGAGTTCACAGACACAAAAACACACATGCCAAGCAGTGTAAAGGTCAACGGTGAAATGAGGTTAGGTCATGCATCAAAACATGTGAACCATCAAAACATGATGACATGTCAACCATCAGCATGCGTTAATGTGTTACCATGAGCTCAAATAATCAAAACAACAATCATAAAGTCACACTAGGTCAACACAGGCATATGTATGAGTGTGTTTAAAGTGCTTAGTTGAAAGTTGGATTGAGTAAGAGCAAAATCCCATTATTCAGAGCTGCTGATTTTATTTTAAAGCATTGCTAAGAACAATTTTTTTTACTGTATAAAATGTATGCTTTGAATTTGAGGATACAGATACATACTGTAAGCACACAGTCTGCACTGTTTCGGGTCGACTCATTATTGTACATGCAACTGTGTGGCCATGTTGTGACGCCATGAATACTGTTTCCAGGTCCAAGCCTCTACTCTGTTTCAAGAGAGAATATTATCTCGACAACTGTTCATGAGCACTAGGCCTATTCATTTACTGCAAAACTTTAAGCCAAGCTTTTAAAAACTCATGGTGTACACTACAGTCTATGGGCTTATGCTGAGATTTCGGTAAACAAGCGTAAACAAGCGGATACTACAACGCTTTTAGGACATTGGTCAGTGGTTTCCAACCCTGGTCCCCCAGGACCCCACATCTCTGGACATACAGTATGGTTATCTAAATCAAGCACACCTGTATCAACTCTTCAGCTTGCTAGTAGACTCCAAAACCTCAAACTGGTTTGGCAAACAAGGGAGATCTAAGATGTGTAGTATTGGGGGTTATCAAGTACCAGGGTTGGAAGCCCCTGCGTAGACTCGGCACAGCATTTAGCATTGTTCCACTTGTGGCATCTACACATTTTCGTTGTTTGTCAAGCTAGATTAACCCAGCAGAAAAATACAGTTACCATATATTTGGCTCTCGAGCTTAGTGACTAGGTAATAAAAAAAATTTTTGTAGTGGTTTTTACCACTTTACCAAGTTCACAAAGTTCTGTGGATCTCCAATCCTAATCACCACCAACCCTGTTCAACCACATGAACAAACTAATCAAGGTCTTCGGGTATACTAGAAAGAAACAGATATGGGAGTTTGATCAGGGTTGGAACAAAATTCTGCAGGACAGTGGAAGACTATGCAAAGATTATATTTTAATTGACCAGTCGAATACACATGGCTCCTGCATTGAAGGCTTTGTCCAAATGGCATCTCATCTTGACCCACATGTCATCTATTTAGTGTGCTTAGGCACTACATACTAAGGCCACTGTTGATTATATGCTTTCATTAACACAAACTCTCTCCAAGGGTGCTTCACGGGACAGCAATCTTTGTGCAGGATTTATGGCGAGACCCCAAACAGGGTGGAGGAATGCTTGCATTGATGTGTGGTCTGCACTCCTTTGGAGAAACAAGAACCAGAGTCGTTATTGGGGGGAACAACTGGGAGCATTGTCCCGGACCCTGGGTCCACTAAGGTCCTCTATGGCATAGCCAACTCATTGGTTCAAGAGACAAGGGGACCACTCACACAAAGTGTCCTAGCTCAGATTTTACGAATTCCTAGTCTTTCCATTCGGACTACCTCTAGCCCCATGCGTCTTTACCAAATGTGTTTGACTCTTTCACACTGTTTTTTAAGGGCACACTTACAAGTACTATGGATGGTCATGAACCAAGAAAAACTTCTCTTGCTCAAAGTAAATTGTGTTCATGGGGCTGCACTTGGATCCTCATCAAGCATCCGCATTGCAACAGAGGATAAGATTTCAGAATAGCTTGAACCAGTTCAGTCTGAGGACACTGAGTCCTTTTGTCTTTGTCTGAGGCTGTTAAATACTGGCAATGGCAGTGGAATTGTTACTCCTTTTCAGATAGACTTTCAGAGATGGGTGACTTCTTTGAAGTTGAATCCTTCCAGACAATTTATGCAGATAAATCTGAGTGTTAGCTTGATGCCTACAGTACTGCACATCTGGAGGAACAAAAAGTCTCTCGATGGGTGGTTCAATGATGGGATAAACCACAGGGTTCATCACTATAAACACAGTTATTCATGAATGGGGAGTAGTCATTAAGGATTGGACAGTAACTGGGACATGACATCTTTCTCTCGGAAGTGTGCATATCAGCTACTTCTAACTCTGTGCTGGTTGTTGGGATTTTCCAATGGTTGAATTCTCTTCCTGAGATTGATGCATATTTCTGGGCCAGTCGAAGGCACAGGCATAGATTTGAAAAAGATAAGGCCTACAACTGTCGTAGATATGTTCACCTCAAAAGAAAATGCACAGTGTCTGCTTTCCATTTTACTGAGAGAACCAGACATGCTACTAGGCATAGACACACTGGCACACCTGAGTCCAGTCTGCTTTATACATTTCAACCTGTCAGACCTTATCCTCCCACTCTGAAAAGATCATATTGAGTTGGAGGAGAGTGGCTCCGCTATGGCCAGGGAATCTATGGTTATCGGCAAAATGTATGAATGTTAAAAGAGATTTCATTTCTCTGGTATGATTGGAATTGTTTCATCCCAAATATCTAATACCTACTGCATCAAACTGGTTTTTGCTAGTCTGGAATTTGAAATCCTAGCTTTTCATCATTCCCCATTCAGGTCTGGGGAGGAGGAGAGATATGCTGTAGAGATATGGCTAGTGCACTGTGAGCTGTCCTTTGTTTTGCAGATCCAGCAAGAGGTAGAGCAAAGTAAAAAACACTTGTCCTGCTGTTTAGGGCAGGGGTGTCCAAACTCTGGCCCGCAGCTAGTCTATTAAAATATATGATGCCCGCAAGGCATAATTTAAAAATCATGCAGTTTCACAATGTCAACACAATGGTGAAAGCACTAGATTTTAGGCCAGGTGTAGCAGTAAACCATGAGTGACAACAATTTGATAAATGATAAGCACGGCCTATTTCTGTTGTATATGGCCCGTTTTACTCGGTGACCGAAGTGACCACTAAACAGCGCAGTGAGATCCAGTGAGCATTCGAGTTAGGCACAGAGGTCTCCAATACAAACCACAAATGTCTCTGTAATTGAAAATAGTTTAAAGCCAGATGAAACCGTGCTGACATTCTCAACAACACTAATGAGGAAAACTGGAGAAGCATTGAGTTACAATATTGTTGCTTTTGACCATGGTTGTGAGTAGGGCTGTCACTTTACGTTCGAAAATCGATTGCACAATCGATCGGACCAACCAACACAAGTTTCGAAAACGAAAATAGGGAATCGATTGTAACGGTCTTTTATCGGAGCGCGGCCAGCTCGTCACGATACACCCGCAGCGAACGCGCATCACACAGCAACTCTGACAAACACACATTATACTTCTGCATAATGTTTCTATTTTTACTACAAAAATGTGAATTCTGCCGGTATTCAGACAGTCTCATGCATACAGATACAGATTCGGGCTACGGTCTACAATCGCCTACATAGGCGAAATTTTTTGACATTTCTAACTGTAAACACAGCCATGTTGAAGACGGCAGTAACGTTTTTCATTGATGTTATGGCAGTCCACTCTGCATATTGCTTTTCGAGAATGTCGCACTCCTGTTTGTCATTGTGCATGAAACTTCACGCCAATAAATCAACAGGAATATTGCTGACTTGTGTGCGTCTCAAGCGCCCTCTTTACGTTCGTCCTAATGCCTGTTAGTTGTCCGTGGATTTGACCATATTTGGCGTTTAATATGGAAACTTCTTTAGACATGGAAAATCGATTTTACAATCGATTCAATGAACACTTATGTCTCAAAAATCGAACAGGATTTTTTCACAAAAGTGACAGCCCTAGTTGGGAGGTGCCTGTGTTTATCATGATATAAATGTATGATGCTATCGAAGACAAATAGTTATTTTAAATTAGAGTAGAGTTCTAACTAAAAATATTTAAATGAGGTTGATATCATTTTTACAGATGTTACAGTTTGTGTTGATGAAAATAAATTTACATCTGTGTCCAAACTATTAGGGGGCAGCCCTAATATTTATATATATGGCCCCCTTAAAAAAAGTTTGGGTTAGGGGAAGCCATCAAGATGTACTAATCATCAGAGGTCATTCTGCAGGGGGAATGACTACCTCCTCAGTCCCTTTTAGAGCAATCTCAATAGATGATCTGTTCACTGGCCTTCATGTTGGTGACATCATTAAAGCCTATACGGTGCTAGAAGCAGCGTCTTGAAATTAATCGATAGTTCATCCCAAAAAAGAAAATTACTCACCCTCTTGTTGTTCCATACCTGCATGACTTTCCTAGGATTGTACATGTGTTGTGACCTTAGCAAGTTGACTAAATGAGAACTACTGGCTAGTTACAATTGTAACCCCAGTTCACTGAGAAACGTCACACAAAATGGCCTCCTTGTCATCGGCTTACAGGAGAGCAGGTTTTGAATGAGTTGAGTCAGTGGCCTGATTTGAATTGAGGGCTTCATGAACCACCACACAGATGTGTGTCCCATGAGAGTCTACACAGTCCCATACCGCACTCGTCTCCCTCAGAGAACTCGGGTTACAACCATAACGTTGAGTTATTTCTAAAAGGTCACACTGACATGATGTTTTGCAGAGAGAATGTAAAGCAGCACTGCATGCAAGGGTTGGAGAGACTACAGCATGGTCATGTCATGGTGTAATACGAAGATAACACCAAAGTGAGGTTTCTGCTTACTTTAGCACTGTGTGACTGGGGAAGTGACTGGACCTGGGGGTGAACACAAGAGCCAGACACATATTTAACCAAACACACCACAAGAGTTACTCACACACACGCCTCATTAACAGATAAGCATGCCAACATCACCGAAAACCATTTCCAATTCATTGCAGCTAACCTTACTAAGGAATGAAAAAGAGCATCTGAGGATTTGTTGATTATATATTAGAAAATCATTTTGCCTTGTCCCTCAGTTTTTCAAAAATAAAATAAAATAAAAAATTGGGAATGCACTTACAATGGGAGTCTGGTGCAGAATTGAATGTCTTGTATCTTACATTTAACCTGTGTTTGTTTGTCTTAATTAATGATCCAAATAAATTACCTATTCCAACAAAAGCAACATTAATGAGGGTATAAAACAGAAATGGCCTGTCCCATTCACTCACATGCTTCTCTCATCTATAGTGATCCATTATAAATGTACAAAGACCTTTAAACTACGGCCGATATGCTGTTAAAGGTTCGGAAAGAGTTTAAATGGTTTATAATGGATACACTGAGTCAAATGTCAGGCCTTCAGAGCGCTTCGGCAGGCGGTCCCCTGCGATGCGATGGCTCAGGTTAAGGACTGCGATAATGAGGTTGTTCAGAGGGCAAGTGGTCATGCATTTGTGTGTGTGTGAAGGTTGAAGAAACGTACACACACTCTCTCAGCTGCATTAAAACTGTGTGGCAAACTCACTTAACAACTGAGCTACTTGTGCATGCATGCAACCACTCTTTTGAGGTTTTAAACTGATTCAAGAGCCTACATTGAAATGGTGGAGCAATGCCGTACAGTCTCAGTAAAGTATGCCAGACTGTGGTAGTCCGCTATGTCCTCTATAACTCAGTTATTGTGAGATTAGTAATTTCAAGCAAACTGCATTTAGCACAGATGGTTTGGCTGGGATTGCACTGTTACCTGATTTGTGTAATTCCAGTGAAATGAATGCTAGACAATAGCCACGTTTCCATTATAGATTTGCGCAAAACTTTTGCGCTATTTTCTAAATGTTGATAAAAAAATGATTGCAAAATGACAGCGTTTCCATTAACTGATGTTATATGACTAAAACGCCATTTTTTTTAGAAAGTCATTCTAAAAATCATGGCAACGGATGTTAGTAGGTTTATGTATATCACAGCCACCGCACTATCTATTATTTTACAATAGAAGGAGCCGTAGGCGTGTTATCCAAGCATTAATGGCAAGAAAAGCCCCTTATACTGTACTTGTGAGTGACACGTCTGAGGCGTTTCTCCCTCCTGTCTGCTTCAAGGTCTTGATAGGTTGTGCATAATTCCTGTAATACTTTTCTCTTTTATGAGTTTAAAAAAGAACTCGGTTTCATCCCCTGTCAAAACATACAGCGTGTTCTTTAAAGAATGATCGACTGTTACGTACGTCATGTGACCTTTTTTGTGAAATATGGGAGTTTTTGTGAAATTGACGTGTTTCTATTGGGCGTATTTTCAATTCACAATTTCAGTTTGTGCAATTTGAATGGTAATGGAAACGCGGCTACTGTAGAGCTGCACAATTCTGGATAAATTGAGAATCACGATTTTTTTGTTTCAAAAAGAGATTGTGAATCTTCCATAATATTGAACAGACAACCAAACAAAATAACATGTAATTTACTAGAGTTTGCTGCAATCTATTTAAAAAAAGTTTAATTATTTGAATGAATTATTTAGAAAAAAACTCGGTTTGAGTGAATGACTCAATGAGTCACTCATTAAGACTTGCTCAGTAACTTGTTTCATTACTGAATCAATCAGCGTTTTTGAACGAAATTCTTGAATGAATGATTCAATGACGAATACATTTTTAACAGCCACTTGTCGCCACCTAGTAATGAAGCAATTGATACTATCTTTATTTGAAACGCCAAGATACTTCAAAAGGTGATTTGCACTATTTTGGTCGCTACCATCAGTGTTTATATCCGAACTATAAACTTTTATCCCAGTACTTCTGTGATCATTTAAACATTTGTAACACAGAAATAATGATTCTGTGGGGTTGAAAACACTGTTTGCGAAACTTTTTAAGACCTAAACATGTGCAACTACTCTTTGGCTCTTGAATTGAGAACGGGATTAATCGTGCAGCTCTAAGACAGTGCAATAAATAATAAATTATCCTCAGTGTTTATTGTGTGTGTGTGTGTGTTGAAGATGTACCTGCTGTTGCAATTTTGCATCTTTGCTGACACTTTTAGTCCTCCATCTTCTGCTGACACGCTTTTCTTTCTTTCTCAAATCTACACAGTTACTCTAAATTACATGGACACACACACACATACACACACACAGCAAAGGGGTGAGAGGGTTAATAGCAGAAAACTGAAGCAATGACTCCATCGCTGTGGCAAAAGAAGATGAGATGCTGTAAGTGAGTGACGAGCAGGCCGGGTCTTCATATGCAGAAGTAATGGGAATGACATCAGTGAAAATAACTGAAGGAAGAATCATAATGTTGTGTTTGAGGAGTTGAATTTAGTTTGAGGTTTACGTATGTAAAAAATACTATATTATATATATTATGATAAACAGAGCTGCATTTACAACAAATATTACAACTCTCAACAAATTCCCATATTTCATCAGATATCTGGCACAGATCGGAGATTCAAGATTGTATAGATTCTTTCTTAATTCTGAATGTTTCATCATCGTTATGAGAAAGTCTTGGCTCGGTCTGAAAAATATCTTGCATCTGCATGTTAAATGTAATATTACAAGGGTTTGCATGACTACTCTCGTTTTTTTCTAGCCGACAAGTCGACTTGTCAATGTTTAGCGTATGATTCACAGTGTGTTATGATGAGCGATTCCTTCTACTTGTACAACCCACGGCACTGCTTGAGCAACACAGTGCCGAACTGTCCAGCAGGGTATTGATATAAACACAGCTGGATATATGCTAAGTGAATTCAGACAGACAGGACAAAACATCAGATTCGTGTCAGGATATCAAACCTGTGCATTAGGTTAGCAGTGTAAATGCACAAACACACTCTGCAGTCTGCAACACAATCTGAACAAATACACTCGTACACCATAAGGAAGCTGTTTAATACGGAGAACTGGGCTAATGAGTGTGTGGGTGTACCTGCATGTCAGTGAAATTGGGAGCTGACTGTGTCCTTTGTAAGATCTCCAGACTTTGCAGGAGTTGATTCAACTCTAATAGACTCGACTGGCAGTAGGCGAGCTCTGAAACACACAAACGCACACTGTTCAGACTCAGATAGTGAAGTGTGTGTAAAGACACAGAGGATCAGTCTTCAGGAACAATCTTGCACAAAAGTAAAAAAAAAATATATTTATATTTTTTTGTAAAGAAAATGACTTGCACTCATTTTAGTGTACTGTTAGGATGTCTTACACTGTCATTATTTTAATTCAAATTAAGCATGAAAATAATGTCATTGTACTTTTCCCCTTAAATTCTCATTAGCGTAATCCATCTGAATGCTTTGATTATTTTGTGATTCACATTGTGAACACTCAGTGGATTCTCATTGCTGTAATACACTCATAGTTTTTATAAGAAATAGTACCATGATGTATAAATTATATATTATTTTTATGCATTACAGTGAAAATAGGAAATGGGCTTAATTATCAAAACTGAGCTGCACAATTCTGGATAAATTAAGAATCACAGTTTTTTTTTGTTTTGTTTTTTTCAAACAGAGGTTGTACGTCAGAACCTAGGCTCACTATTGGCCAGCATCACA